>NW_027168076.1:0-69111 GCF_040954835.1 Lepisosteus oculatus
GTTGACCAAACTTGCAGAAACATGTTTATTTCTGCTGAAAAACACGTTTTGACCCTTTCTGCACACTGGGGTTAAGGGCTGAGTGTGTGGGCTCTTCTGAGCCTTGCTGTTACAAGTAGATTCAGTTGCCTGAAAAAACGCGTTTATTTCGGGCTGAAAAACACGTTTTGAAAAGTGTGATGTTACTGCCCCATAACTTACATGGGGTTGACCAAACTTGCAGAAACATGTTTATTTCTGCTGAAAAACACGTTTTGACACTTTCTGTACACTGGGGTTAAGGGCTGAGTGTGTGGGGCTCTTCTGAGCCTTGCTGTTACAAGTAGATTCAGTTGCCTGAAAAACGTGTTTATTTTGGGCTGAAAAACACGTTTTGAAAAGTGTGATGTTACTGCCCCATAACTTACATGGGGTTGACCAAACTTGCAGAAACATGTTTATTTCTGCTGAAAAACACGTTTTGACACTTTCTGTACACTGGGGTTAAGGGCTGAGTGTGTGGGCTCTTCTGAGCCTTGCTGTTACAAGGAGATTCAGTTGTCTGAAAAACGCGTTTATTTCGGGCTGAAAAACACGTTTTGAAAAGTGTGATGTTACTGCCCCATAACTTACATGGGGTTGACCAAACTTGCAGAAACATGTTTATTTCTGCTGAAAAACACGTTTTGACCCTTTCTGCACACTGGGGTTAAGGGCTGAGTGTGTGGGCTCTTCTGAGCCTTGCTGTTACAAGTAGATTCAGTTGTCTGAAAAAACGCGTTTATTTCGGGCTGAAAAACACGTTTTGAAAAGTGTGATGTTACTGCCCCATAACTTACATGGGGTTGACCAAACTTGCATAAACATGTTTATTTCTACTGAAAAACACGTTTTGACACTTTCTGTACACTGGGGTTAAGGGCTGAGTGTGTGGGCTCTTCTGAGCCTTGCTGTTACAAGGAGATTCAGTTGTCTGAAAAAAACGCGTTTATTTCGGGCTGAAAAACACGTTTTGAAAAGTGTGATGTTACTGCCTCATAACTTACATGGGGTTGACCAAACTTGCAGAAACATGTTTATTTCTGCTGAAAAACACGTTTTGACCCTTTCTGCACACTGGGGTTAAGGGCTGAGTGTGTGGGCTCTTCTGAGCCTTGCTGTTACAAGTAGATTCAGTTGCCTGAAAAAACGCGTTTATTTCGGGCTGAAAAACACGTTTTGAAAAGTGTTCTGTTACTGCCCCATAACTTACATGGGGTTGACCAAACTTGCAGAAACATGTTTATTTCTGCTGAAAAACACGTTTTGACACTTTCTGTACACTGGGGTTAAGGGCTGAGTGTGTGGGCTCTTCTGAGCCTTGCTGTTACAAGGAGATTCAGTTGTCTGAAAAAACGCGTTTATTTCGGGCTGAAAAACACGTTTTGAAAAGTGTGATGTTACTGCCCCATAACTTACATGGGGTTGACCAAACTTGCAGAAACATGTTTATTTCTGCTGAAAAACACGTATTGACCCTTTCTGCACACTGGGGTTAAGGGCTGAGTGTGTGGACTCTTCTGAGCCTTGCTGTTACAAGTAGATTCAGTTGCCTGAAAAAACGCGTTTATTTCGGGCTGAAAAACACGTTTTGAAAAGTGTGATGTTACTGCCCCATAACTTACATGGGGTTGACCAAACTTGCAGAAACATGTTTATTTCTGCTGAAAAACACGTTTTGACACTTTCTGTACACTGGGGTTAAGGGCTGAGTGTGTGGGCTCTTCTGAGCCTTGCTGTTACAAGGAGATTCAGTTGTCTGAAAAAACGCGTTTATTTCGGGCTGAAAAACACGTTTTGAAAAGTGTGATGTTACTGCCCCATAACTTACATGGGGTTGACCAAACTTGCAGAAACATGTTTATTTCTGCTGAAAAACACGTTTTGACCCTTTCTGCACACTGGGGTTAAGGGCTGAGTGTGTGGGCTCTTCTGAGCCTTGCTGTTACAAGTAGATTCAGTTGCCTGAAAAAACGCGTTTATTTCGGGCTGAAAAACACGTTTTGAAAAGTGTGATGTTACTGCCCCATAACTTACATGGGGTTGACCAAACTTGCAGAAACATGTTTATTTCTGCTGAAAAACACGTTTTGACACTTTCTGTACACTGGGGTTAAGGGCTGAGTGTGTGGGCTCTTCTGAGCCTTGCTGTTACAAGTAGATTCAGTTGCCTGAAAAAACGCGTTTATTTCGGGCTGAAAAACACGTTTTGAAAAGTGTGATGTTACTGCCCCATAACTTACATGGGGTTGACCAAACTTGCAGAAACATGTTTATTTCTGCTGAAAAACACGTTTTGACACTTTCTGTACACTGGGGTTAAGGGCTGAGTGTGTGGGCTCTTCTGAGCCTTGCTGTTACAAGGAGATTCAGTTATCTGAAAAAACGCGTTTCTTTCGGGCTGAAAAACACGTTTTGAAAAGTGTGATGTTACTGCCCCATAACTTACATGGGGTTGACCAAACTTGCAGAAACATGTTTATTTCTGCTGAAAAACACGTTTTGACACTTTCTGTACACTGGGGTTAAGGGCTGAGTGTGTGGGCTCTTCTGAGCCTTGCTGTTACAAGTAGATTCAGTTGTCTGAAAAAACGCGTTTATTTCGGCTGAAAAAACACGTTTTGAAAAGTGTTCTGTTACTGCCCCATAACTTACATGGGGTTGACCAAACTTGCAGAAACATGTTTATTTCTGCTGAAAAACACGTTTTGACACTTTCTGTACACTGGGGTTAAGGGCTGAGTGTGTGGGCTCTTCTGAGCCTTGCTGTTACAAGTAGATTCAGTTGCCTGAAAAAACGCGTTTATTTCGGGCTGAAAAACACGTTTTGAAAAGTGTGATAATACTGCCCCATAACTTACATGGGGTTGACCAAACTTGCAGAAACATGTTTATTTCTGCTGAAAAACACGTTTTGACACTTTCTGTACACTGGGGTTAAGGGCTGAGTGTGTGGGCTCTTCTGAGCCTTGCTGTTACAAGGAGATTCAGTTGTCTGAAAAAACGCGTTTATTTCGGGCTGAAAAACACGTTTTGAAAAGTGTGATGTTACTGCCCCATAACTTACATGGGGTTGACCAAACTTGCAGAAACATGTTTATTTCTGCTGAAAAACACGTTTTGACCCTTTCTGCACACTGGGGTTAAGGGCTGAGTGTGTGGGCTCTTCTGAGCCTTGCTGTTACAAGTAGATTCAGTTGCCTGAAAAAACGCGTTTATTTCGGGCTGAAAAACACGTTTTGAAAAGTGTGATGTTACTGCCCTATAACTTACATGGGGTTGACCAAACTTGCAGAAACATGTTTATTTCTGCTGAAAAACACGTTTTGACACTTTCTGTACACTGGGGTTAAGGGCTGAGTGTGTGGGCTCTTCTGAGCCTTGCTGTTACAAGGAGATTCAGTTATCTGAAAAAACGCGTTTCTTTCGGGCTGAAAAACACGTTTTGAAAAGTGTGATGTTACTGCCCCATAACTTACATGGGGTTGACCAAACTTGCAGAAACATGTTTATTTCTGCTGAAAAACACGTTTTGACACTTTCTGTACACTGGGGTTAAGGGCTGAATGTGTGGGCTCTTCTGAGCCTTGCTGTTACAAGGAGATTCAGTTGTCTGAAAAAACGCGTTTATTTCGGGCTGAAAAACACGTTTTGAAAAGTGTTCTGTTACTGCCCCATAACTTACATGGGGTTGACCAAACTTGCAGAAACATGTTTATTTCTGCTGAAAAACACGTTTTGACACTTTCTGTACACTGGGGTTAAGGGCTGAGTGTGTGGGCTCTTCTGAGCCTTGCTGTTACAAGGAGATTCAGTTGTCTGAAAAAACGCGTTTATTTCGGGCTGAAAAACACGTTTTGAAAAGTGTGATGTTACTGCCCCATAACTTACATGGGGTTGACCAAACTTGCAGAAACATGTTTATTTCTGCTGAAAAACACGTTTTGACCCTTTCTGCACACTGGGGTTAAGGGCTGAGTGTGTGGGCTCTTCTGAGCCTTGCTGTTACAAGTAGATTCAGTTGCCTGAAAAAACGCGTTTATTTCGGGCTGAAAAACACGTTTTGAAAAGTGTGATGTTACTGCCCCATAACTTACATGGGGTTGACCAAACTTGCAGAAACATGTTTATTTCTGCTGAAAAACACGTTTTGACACTTTCTGTACACTGGGGTTAAGGGCTGAGTGTGTGGGCTCTTCTGAGCCTTGCTGTTACAAGGAGATTCAGTTGTCTGAAAAAACGCGTTTATTTCGGGCTGAAAAACACGTTTTGAAAAGTGTGATGTTACTGCCCCATAACTTACATGGGGTTGACCAAACTTGCAGAAACATGTTTATTTCTGCTGAAAAACACGTTTTGACACTTTCTGTACACTGGGGTTAAGGGCTGAGTGTGTGGGCTCTTCTGAGCCTTGCTGTTACAAGTAGATTCAGTTGCCTGAAAAAACGTGTTTATTTTGGGCTGAAAAACACGTTTTGAAAAGTGTGATGTTACTGCCCCATAACTTACATGGGGTTGACCAAACTTGCAGAAACATGTTTATTTCTGCTGAAAAACACGTTTTGACACTTTCTGTACACTGGGGTTAAGGGCTGAGTGTGTGGGCTCTTCTGAGCCTTGCTGTTACAAGGAGATTCAGTTGTCTGAAAAAACGCGTTTATTTCGGGCTGAAAAACACGTTTTGAAAAGTGTGATGTTACTGCCCCATAACTTACATGGGGTTGACCAAACTTGCAGAAACATGTTTATTTCTGCTGAAAAACACGTTTTGACCCTTTCTGCACACTGGGGTTAAGGGCTGAGTGTGTGGGCTCTTCTGAGCCTTGCTGTTACAAGTAGATTCAGTTGTCTGAAAAAACGCGTTTATTTCGGGCTGAAAAACACGTTTTGAAAAGTGTGATGTTACTGCCCCATAACTTACATGGGGTTGACCAAACTTGCAGAAACATGTTTATTTCTACTGAAAAACACGTTTTGACACTTTCTGTACACTGGGGTTAAGGGCTGAGTGTGTGGGCTCTTCTGAGCCTTGCTGTTACAAGGAGATTCAGTTGTCTGAAAAAACGCGTTTATTTCGGGCTGAAAAACACGTTTTGAAAAGTGTGATGTTACTGCCTCATAACTTACATGGGGTTGACCAAACTTGCAGAAACATGTTTATTTCTGCTGAAAAACACGTTTTGACCCTTTCTGCACACTGGGGTTAAGGGCTGAGTGTGTGGGCTCTTCTGAGCCTTGCTGTTACAAGTAGATTCAGTTGCCTGAAAAAACGCGTTTATTTCGGGCTGAAAAACACGTTTTGAAAAGTGTTCTGTTACTGCCCCATAACTTACATGGGGTTGACCAAACTTGCAGAAACATGTTTATTTCTGCTGAAAAACACGTTTTGACACTTTCTGTACACTGGGGTTAAGGGCTGAGTGTGTGGGCTCTTCTGAGCCTTGCTGTTACAAGGAGATTCAGTTGTCTGAAAAAACGCGTTTATTTCGGGCTGAAAAACACGTTTTGAAAAGTGTGATGTTACTGCCCCATAACTTACATGGGGTTGACCAAACTTGCAGAAACATGTTTATTTCTGCTGAAAAACACGTTTTGACCCTTTCTGCACACTGGGGTTAAGGGCTGAGTGTGTGGGCTCTTCTGAGCCTTGCTGTTACAAGTAGATTCAGTTGCCTGAAAAAACGCGTTTATTTCGGGCTGAAAAACACGTTTTGAAAAGTGTGATGTTACTGCCCCATAACTTACATGGGGTTGTCCAAACTTGCAGAAACATGTTTATTTCTGCTGAAAAACACGTTTTGACACTTTCTGTACACTGGGGTTAAGGGCTGAGTGTGTGGGCTCTTCTGAGCCTTGCTGTTACAAGGAGATTCAGTTGTCTGAAAAAACGCGTTTATTTCGGGCTGAAAAACACGTTTTGAAAAGTGTGATGTTACTGCCCCATAACTTACATGGGGTTGACCAAACTTGCAGAAACATGTTTATTTCTGCTGAAAAACACGTTTTGACACTTTCTGTACACTGGGGTTAAGGGCTGAGTGTGTGGGCTCTTCTGAGCCTTGCTGTTACAAGGAGATTCAGTTGTCTGAAAAAACGCGTTTATTTCGGGCTGAAAAACACGTTTTGAAAAGTGTGATGTTACTGCCCCATAACTTACATGGGGTTGACCAAACTTGCAGAAACATGTTTATTTCTGCTGAAAAACACGTTTTGACCCTTTCTGCACACTGGGGTTAAGGGCTGAGTGTGTGGGCTCTTCTGAGCCTTGCTGTTACAAGTAGATTCAGTTGTCTGAAAAAACGCGTTTATTTCGGGCTGAAAAACACGTTTTGAAAAGTGTGATGTTACTGCCCCATAACTTACATGGGGTTGACCAAACTTGCAGAAACATGTTTATTTCTACTGAAAAACACGTTTTGACACTTTCTGTACACTGGGGTTAAGGGCTGAGTGTGTGGGCTCTTCTGAGCCTTGCTGTTACAAGGAGATTCAGTTGTCTGAAAAAACGCGTTTATTTCGGGCTGAAAAACACGTTTTGAAAAGTGTGATGTTACTGCCCCATAACTTACATGGGGTTGACCAAACTTGCAGAAACATGTTTATTTCTGCTGAAAAACACGTTTTGACCCTTTCTGCACACTGGGGTTAAGGGCTGAGTGTGTGGGCTCTTCTGAGCCTTGCTGTTACAAGTAGATTCAGTTGCCTGAAAAAACGCGTTTATTTCGGGCTGAAAAACACGTTTTGAAAAGTGTGATGTTACTGCCCCATAACTTACATGGGGTTGACCAAACTTGCAGAAACATGTTTATTTCTGCTGAAAAACACGTTTTGACACTTTCTGTACACTGGGGTTAAGGGCTGAGTGTGTGGGCTCTTCTGAGCCTTGCTGTTACAAGTAGATTCAGTTGCCTGAAAAAACGCGTTTATTTCGGGCTGAAAAACACGTTTTGAAAAGTGTGATAATACTGCCCCATAACTTACATGGGGTTGACCAAACTTGCAGAAACATGTTTATTTCTGCTGAAAAACACGTTTTGACACTTTCTGTACACTGGGGTTAAGGGCTGAGTGTGTGGGCTCTTCTGAGCCTTGCTGTTACAAGTAGATTCAGTTGCCTGAAAAAACGCGTTTATTTCGGGCTGAAAAACACGTTTTGAAAAGTGTGATGTTACTGCCCCATAACTTACATGGGGTTGACCAAACTTGCAGAAACATGTTTATTTCTGCTGAAAAACACGTTTTGACACTTTCTGTACACTGGGGTTAAGGGCTGAGTGTGTGGGCTCTTCTGAGCCTTGCTGTTACAAGGAGATTCAGTTGTCTGAAAAAACGCGTTTATTTCGGGCTGAAAAACACGTTTTGAAAAGTGTTCTGTTACTGCCCCATAACTTACATGGGGTTGACCAAACTTGCAGAAACATGTTTATTTCTGCTGAAAAACACGTTTTGACACTTTCTGTACACTGGGGTTAAGGGCTGAGTGTGTGGGCTCTTCTGAGCCTTGCTGTTACAAGGAGATTCAGTTGTCTGAAAAAACGCGTTTATTTCGGGCTGAAAAACACGTTTTGAAAAGTGTTCTGTTACTGCCCCATAACTTACATGGGGTTGACCAAACTTGCAGAAACATGTTTATTTCTGCTGAAAAACACGTTTTGACCCTTTCTGCACACTGGGGTTAAGGGCTGAGTGTGTGGGCTCTTCTGAGCCTTGCTGTTACAAGTAGATTCAGTTGCCTGAAAAAACGCGTTTATTTCGGGCTGAAAAACACGTTTTGAAAAGTGTGATGTTACTGCCCCATAACTTACATGGGGTTGACCAAACTTGCAGAAACATGTTTATTTCTGCTGAAAAACACGTTTTGACACTTTCTGTACACTGGGGTTAAGGGCTGAGTGTGTGGGCTCTTCTGAGCCTTGCTGTTACAAGTAGATTCAGTTGCCTGAAAAAACGCGTTTATTTCGGGCTGAAAAACACGTTTTGAAAAGTGTGATAATACTGCCCCATAACTTACATGGGGTTGACCAAACTTGCAGAAACATGTTTATTTCTGCTGAAAAACACGTTTTGACACTTTCTGTACACTGGGGTTAAGGGCTGAGTGTGTGGGCTCTTCTGAGCCTTGCTGTTACAAGTGGATTCAGTTGCCTGAAAAAACGCGTTTATTTCGGGCTGAAAAACACGTTTTGAAAAGTGTGATAATACTGCCCCATAACTTACATGGGGTTGACCAAACTTGCAGAAACATGTTTATTTCTGCTGAAAAACACGTTTTGACCATTTCTGTACACTGGGGTTAAGGGCTGAGTGTGTGGGCTCTTCTGAGCCTTGCTGTTACAAGGAGATTCAGTTGTCTGAAAAAACGCGTTTATTTCGGGCTGAAAAACACGTTTTGAAAAGTGTGATGTTACTGCCCCATAACTTACATGGGGTTGACCAAACTTGCAGAAACATGTTTATTTCTGCTGAAAAACACGTTTTGACACTTTCTGTACACTGGGGTTAAGGGCTGAGTGTGTGGGCTCTTCTGAGCCTTGCTGTTACAAGGAGATTCAGTTGTCTGAAAAAACGCGTTTATTTCGGGCTGAAAAACACGTTTTGAAAAGTGTGATGTTACTGCCCCATAACTTACATGGGGTTGACCAAACTTGCAGAAACATGTTTATTTCTGCTGAAAAACACGTTTTGACTCTTTCTGCACAATGGGGTTAAGGGCTGAGTGTGTGGGCTCTTCTGAGCCTTGCTGTTACAAGTAGATTCAGTTGCCTGAAAAAACGCGTTTATTTCGGGCTGAAAAACACGTTTTGAAAAGTGTGATGTTACTGCCCCATAGCTTACATGGGGTTGACCAAACTTGCAGAAACATGTTTATTTCTGCTGAAAAACACGTTTTGACCCTTTCTGCACACTGGGGTTAAGGGCTGAGTGTGTGGGCTCTTCTGACCCTTGCTGTTACAAGTAGATTCAGTTGCCTGAAAAAACGCGTTTATTTCGGGCTGAAAAACACGTTTTGAAAAGTGTTCTGTTACTGCCCCATAACTTACATGGGGTTGACCAAACTTGCAGAAACATGTTTATTTCTGCTGAAAAACACGTTTTGACACTTTCTGTACACTGGGGTTAAGGACTGAGTGTGTGGGCTCTTCTGAGCCTTGCTGTTACAAGGAGATTCAGTTGTCTGAAAAAACGCGTTTATTTCGGGCTGAAAAACACGTTTTGAAAAGTGTTCTGTTACTGCCCCATAACTTACATGGGGTTGACCAAACTTGCAGAAACATGTTTATTTCTGCTGAAAAACACGTTTTGACCCTTTCTGCACACTGGGGTTAAGGGCTGAGTGTGTGGGCTCTTCTGAGCCTTGCTGTTACAAGGAGATTCAGTTGTCTGAAAAAACGCGTTTATTTCGGGCTGAAAAACACGTTTTGAAAAGTGTGATGTTACTGCCCCATAACTTACATGGGGTTGACCAAACTTGCAGAAACATGTTTATTTCTGCTGAAAAACACGTTTTGACCCTTTCTGCACAATGGGGTTAAGGGCTGAGTGTGTGGGCTCTTCTGAGCCTTGCTGTTACAAGTAGATTCAGTTGCCTGAAAAAACGCGTTTATTTCGGGCTGAAAAACACGTTTTGAAAAGTGTGATGTTACTGCCCCATAACTTACATGGGGTTGACCAAACTTGCAGAAACATGTTTATTTCTGCTGAAAAACACGTTTTGACACTTTCTGTACACTGGGGTTAAGGGCTGAGTGTGTGGGCTCTTCTGAGCCTTGCTGTTACAAGGAGATTCAGTTGTCTGAAAAAACGGGTTTATTTCGGGCTGAAAAACACGTTTTGAAAAGTGTGATGTTACTGCCCCATAACTTACATGGGGTTGACCAAACTTGCAGAAACATGTTTATTTCTGCTGAAAAACACGTTTTGACACTTTCTGTACACTGGGGTTAAGGGCTGAGTGTGTGGGCTCTTCTGAGCCTTGCTGTTACAAGGAGATTCAGTTGTCTGAAAAAACGTGTTTATTTCGGGCTGAAAAACACGTTTTGAAAAGTGTTCTGTTACTGCCCCATAACTTACATGGGGTTGACCAAACTTGCAGAAACATGTTTATTTCTGCTGAAAAACACGTTTTGACACTTTCTGTACACTGGGGTTAAGGGCTGAGTGTGTGGGCTCTTCTGAGCCTTGCTGTTACAAGTAGATTCAGTTGCCTGAAAAAACGCGTTTATTTCGGGCTGAAAAACACGTTTTGAAAAGTGTGATAATACTGCCCCATAACTTACATGGGGTTGACCAAACTTGCAGAAACATGTTTATTTCTGCTGAAAAACACGTTTTGACACTTTCTGTACACTGGGGTTAAGGGCTGAGTGTGTGGGCTCTTCTGAGCCTTGCTGTTACAAGGAGATTCAGTTGTCTGAAAAAACGCGTTTATTTCGGGCTGAAAAACACGTTTTGAAAAGTGTGATGTTACTGCCCCATAACTTACATGGGGTTGACCAAACTTGCAGAAACATGTTTATTTCTGCTGAAAAACACGTTTTGACCCTTTCTGCACACTGGGGTTAAGGGCTGAGTGTGTGGGCTCTTCTGAGCCTTGCTGTTACAAGTAGATTCAGTTGCCTGAAAAAACGCGTTTATTTCGGGCTGAAAAACACGTTTTGAAAAGTGTGATGTTACTGCCCCATAACTTACATGGGGTTGACCAAACTTGCAGAAACATGTTTATTTCTGCTGAAAAACACGTTTTGACACTTTCTGTACACTGGGGTTAAGGGCTGAGTGTGTGGGCTCTTCTGAGCCTTGCTGTTACAAGGAGATTCAGTTGTCTGAAAAAACGCGTTTATTTCGGGCTGAAAAACACGTTTTGAAAAGTGTGATGTTACTGCCCCATAACTTACATGGGGTTGACCAAACTTGCAGAAACATGTTTATTTCTGCTGAAAAACACGTTTTGACCCTTTCTGCACACTGGGGTTAAGGGCTGAGTGTGTGGGCTTTTCTGAGCCTTGCTGTTACAAGTAGATTCAGTTGCCTGAAAAAACGCGTTTATTTCGGGCTGAAAAACACGTTTTGAAAAGTGTGATGTTACTGCCCCATAACTTACATGGGGTTGACCAAACTTGCAGAAACATGTTTATTTCTGCTGAAAAACACGTTTTGACACTTTCTGTACACTGGGGTTAAGGGATGAGTGTGTGGGCTCTTCTGAGCCTTGCTGTTACAAGTAGATTCAGTTGCCTGAAAAAACGCGTTTATTTCGGGCTGAAAAACACGTTTTGAAAAGTGTGATGTTACTGCCCCATAACTTACATGGGGTTGACCAAACTTGCAGAAACATGTTTATTTCTGCTGAAAAACACGTTTTGACACTTTCTGTACACTGGGGTTAAGGGCTGAGTGTGTGGGCTCTTCTGAGCCTTGCTGTTACAAGGAGATTCAGTTGTCTGAAAAAACGCGTTTCTTTCGGGCTGAAAAACACGTTTTGAAAAGTGTGATGTTACTGCCCCATAACTTACATGGGGTTGACCAAACTTGCAGAAACATGTTTATTTCTGCTGAAAAACACGTTTTGACACTTTCTGTACACTGGGGTTAAGGGCTGAGTGTGTGGGCTCTTCTGAGCCTTGCTGTTACAAGGAGATTCAGTTGTCTGAAAAAACGCGTTTATTTCGGGCTGAAAAACACGTTTTGAAAAGTGTGATGTTACTGCCCCATAACTTACATGGGGTTGACCAAACTTGCAGAAACATGTTTATTTCTGCTGAAAAACACGTTTTGACACTTTCTGTACACTGGGGTTAAGGGCTGAGTGTGTGGGCTCTTCTGAGCCTTGCTGTTACAAGTAGATTCAGTTGCCTGAAAAAACGCGTTTATTTCGGGCTGAAAAACACGTTTTGAAAAGTGTGATAATACTGCCCCATAACTTACATGGGGTTGACCAAACTTGCAGAAACATGTTTATTTCTGCTGAAAAACACGTTTTGACACTTTCTGTACACTGGGGTTAAGGGCTGAGTGTGTGGGCTCTTCTGAGCCTTGCTGTTACATGGAGATTCAGTTGTCTGAAAAAACGCGTTTATTTCGGGCTGAAAAACACGTTTTGAAAAGTGTGATGTTACTGCCCCATAACTTACATGGGGTTGACCAAACTTGCAGAAACATGTTTATTTCTGCTGAAAAACACGTTTTGACACTTTCTGTACACTGGGGTTAAGGGCTGAGTGTGTGGGCTCTTCTGAGCCTTGCTGTTACAAGGAGATTCAGTTGTCTGAAAAAACGCGTTTATTTCGGGCTGAAAAACACGTTTTGAAAAGTGTGATGTTACTGCCCCATAACTTACATGGGGTTGACCAAACTTGCAGAAACATGTTTATTTCTGCTGAAAAACACGTTTTGACCCTTTCTGCACACTGGGGTTAAGGGCTGAGTGTGTGGGCTCTTCTGACCCTTGCTGTTACAAGTAGATTCAGTTGCCTGAAAAAACGCGTTTATTTCGGGCTGAAAAACACGTTTTGAAAAGTGTTCTGTTACTGCCCCATAACTTACATGGGGTTGACCAAACTTGCAGAAACATGTTTATTTCTGCTGAAAAACACGTTTTGACACTTTCTGTACACTGGGGTTAAGGGCTGAGTGTGTGGGCTCTTCTGAGCCTTGCTGTTACAAGGAGATTCAGTTGTCTGAAAAAACGCGTTTATTTCGGGCTGAAAAACACGTTTTGAAAAGTGTGATGTTACTGCCCCATAACTTACATGGGGTTGACCAAACTTGCAGAAACATGTTTATTTCTGCTGAAAAACACGTTTTGACACTTTCTGTACACTGGGGTTAAGGGCTGAGTGTGTGGGCTCTTCTGAGCCTTGCTGTTACAAGGAGATTCAGTTGTCTGAAAAAACGCGTTTATTTCGGGCTTAAAAACACGTTTTGAAAAGTGTTCTGTTACTGCCCCATAACTTACATGGGGTTGACCAAACTTGCAGAAACATGTTTATTTCTGCTGAAAAACACGTTTTGACACTTTCTGTACACTGGGGTTAAGGGCTGAGTGTGTGGGCTCTTCTGAGCCTTGCTGTTACAAGTAGATTCAGTTGCCTGAAAAAACGCGTTTATTTCGGGCTGAAAAACACGTTTTGAAAAGTGTGATAATACTGCCCCATAACTTACATGGGGTTGACCAAACTTGCAGAAACATGTTTATTTCTGCTGAAAAACACGTTTTGACACTTTCTGTACACTGGGGTTAAGGGCTGAGTGTGTGGGCTCTTCTGAGCCTTGCTGTTACAAGTGGATTCAGTTGCCTGAAAAAACGCGTTTATTTCGGGCTGAAAAACACGTTTTGAAAAGTGTGATAATACTGCCCCATAACTTACATGGGGTTGACCAAACTTGCAGAAACATGTTTATTTCTGCTGAAAAACACGTTTTGACACTTTCTGTACACTGGGGTTAAGGGCTGAGTGTGTGGGCTCTTCTGAGCCTTGCTGTTACAAGGAGATTCAGTTGTCTGAAAAAACGCGTTTATTTCGGGCTGAAAAACACGTTTTGAAAAGTGTGATGTTACTGCCCCATAACTTACATGGGGTTGACCAAACTTGCAGAAACATGTTTATTTCTGCTGAAAAACACGTTTTGACACTTTCTGTACACTGGGGTTAAGGGCTGAGTGTGTGGGCTCTTCTGAGCCTTGCTGTTACAAGGAGATTCAGTTGTCTGAAAAAACGCGTTTATTTCGGGCTGAAAAACACGTTTTGAAAAGTGTGATGTTACTGCCCCATAACTTACATGGGGTTGACCAAACTTGCACAAACATGTTTATTTCTGCTGAAAAACACGTTTTGACTCTTTCTGCACAATGGGGTTAAGGGCTGAGTGTGTGGGCTCTTCTGAGCCTTGCTGTTACAAGTAGATTCAGTTGCCTGAAAAAACGCGTTTATTTCGGGCTGAAAAACACGTTTTGAAAAGTGTGATGTTACTGCCCCATAACTTACATGGGGTTGACCAAACTTGCAGAAACATGTTTATTTCTGCTGAAAAACACGTTTTGACCCTTTCTGCACACTGGGGTTAAGGGCTGAGTGTGTGGGCTCTTCTGACCCTTGCTGTTACAAGTAGATTCAGTTGCCTGAAAAAACGCGTTTATTTCGGGCTGAAAAACACGTTTTGAAAAGTGTTCTGTTACTGCCCCATAACTTACATGGGGTTGACCAAACTTGCAGAAACATGTTTATTTCTGCTGAAAAACACGTTTTGACACTTTCTGTACACTGGGGTTAAGGACTGAGTGTGTGGGCTCTTCTGAGCCTTGCTGTTACAAGGAGATTCAGTTGTCTGAAAAAACGCGTTTATTTCGGGCTGAAAAACACGTTTTGAAAAGTGTTCTGTTACTGCCCCATAACTTACATGGGGTTGACCAAACTTGCAGAAACATGTTTATTTCTGCTGAAAAACACGTTTTGACCCTTTCTGCACACTGGGGTTAAGGGCTGAGTGTGTGGGCTCTTCTGAGCCTTGCTGTTACAAGGAGATTCAGTTGTCTGAAAAAACGCGTTTATTTCGGGCTGAAAAACACGTTTTGAAAAGTGTGATGTTACTGCCCCATAACTTACATGGGGTTGACCAAACTTGCAGAAACATGTTTATTTCTGCTGAAAAACACGTTTTGACCCTTTCTGCACAATGGGGTTAAGGGCTGAGTGTGTGGGCTCTTCTGAGCCTTGCTGTTACAAGGAGATTCAGTTGCCTGAAAAAACGCGTTTATTTCGGGCTGAAAAACACGTTTTGAAAAGTGTGATGTTACTGCCCCATAACTTACATGGGGTTGACCAAACTTGCAGAAACATGTTTATTTCTGCTGAAAAACACGTTTTGACACTTTCTGTACACTGGGGTTAAGGGCTGAGTGTGTGGGCTCTTCTGAGCCTTGCTGTTACAAGGAGATTCAGTTGTCTGAAAAAACGCGTTTATTTCGGGCTGAAAAACACGTTTTGAAAAGTGTGATGTTACTGCCCCATAACTTACATGGGGTTGACCAAACTTGCAGAAACATGTTTATTTCTGCTGAAAAACACGTTTTGACCCTTTCTGCACACTGGGGTTAAGGGCTGAGTGTGTGGGCTTTTCTGAGCCTTGCTGTTACAAGTAGATTCAGTTGCCTGAAAAAACGCGTTTATTTCGGGCTGAAAAACACGTTTTGAAAAGTGTGATGTTACTGCCCCATAACTTACATGGGGTTGACCAAACTTGCAGAAACATGTTTATTTCTGCTGAAAAACACGTTTTGACACTTTCTGTACACTGGGGTTAAGGGCTGAGTGTGTGGGCTCTTCTGAGCCTTGCTGTTACAAGTAGATTCAGTTGCCTGAAAAAACGCGTTTATTTCGGGCTGAAAAACACGTTTTGAAAAGTGTGATGTTACTGCCCCATAACTTACATGGGGTTGACCAAACTTGCAGAAACATGTTTATTTCTGCTGAAAAACACGTTTTGACACTTTCTGTACACTGGGGTTAAGGGCTGAGTGTGTGGGCTCTTCTGAGCCTTGCTGTTACAAGGAGATTCAGTTGTCTGAAAAAACGCGTTTCTTTCGGGCTGAAAAACACGTTTTGAAAAGTGTGATGTTACTGCCCCATAACTTACATGGGGTTGACCAAACTTGCAGAAACATGTTTATTTCTGCTGAAAAACACGTTTTGACACTTTCTGTACACTGGGGTTAAGGGCTGAGTGTGTGGGCTCTTCTGAGCCTTGCTGTTACAAGGAGATTCAGTTGTCTGAAAAAACGCGTTTATTTCGGGCTGAAAAACACGTTTTGAAAAGTGTGATGTTACTGCCCCATAACTTACATGGGGTTGACCAAACTTGCAGAAACATGTTTATTTCTGCTGAAAAACACGTTTTGACACTTTCTGTACACTGGGGTTAAGGGCTGAGTGTGTGGGCTCTTCTGAGCCTTGCTGTTACAAGTAGATTCAGTTGCCTGAAAAAACGCGTTTATTTCGGGCTGAAAAACACGTTTTGAAAAGTGTGATAATACTGCCCCATAACTTACATGGGGTTGACCAAACTTGCAGAAACATGTTTATTTCTGCTGAAAAACACGTTTTGACACTTTCTGTACACTGGGGTTAAGGGCTGAGTGTGTGGGCTCTTCTGAGCCTTGCTGTTACATGGAGATTCAGTTGTCTGAAAAAACGCGTTTATTTCGGGCTGAAAAACACGTTTTGAAAAGTGTGATGTTACTGCCCCATAACTTACATGGGGTTGACCAAACTTGCAGAAACATGTTTATTTCTGCTGAAAAACACGTTTTGACACTTTCTGTACACTGGGGTTAAGGGCTGAGTGTGTGGGCTCTTCTGAGCCTTGCTGTTACAAGGAGATTCTGTTGTCTGAAAAAACGCGTTTATTTCGGGCTGAAAAACACGTTTTGAAAAGTGTGATGTTACTGCCCCATAACTTACATGGGGTTGACCAAACTTGCAGAAACATGTTTATTTCTGCTGAAAAACACGTTTTGACCCTTTCTGCACACTGGGGTTAAGGGCTGAGTGTGTGGGCTCTTCTGACCCTTGCTGTTACAAGTAGATTCAGTTGCCTGAAAAAACGCGTTTATTTCGGGCTGAAAAACACGTTTTGAAAAGTGTTCTGTTACTGCCCCATAACTTACATGGGGTTGACCAAACTTGCAGAAACATGTTTATTTCTGCTGAAAAACACGTTTTGACACTTTCTGTACACTGGGGTTAAGGGCTGAGTGTGTGGGCTCTTCTTAGCCTTGCTGTTACAAGGAGATTCAGTTGTCTGAAAAAACGCGTTTATTTCGGGCTGAAAAACACGATTTGAAAAGTGTGATGTTACTGCCCCATAACTTACATGGGGTTGACCAAACTTGCAGAAACATGTTTATTTCTGCTGAAAAACACGTTTTGACCCTTTCTGCACACTGGGGTTAAGGGCTGAGTGTGTGGGCTCTTCTGAGCCTTGCTGTTACAAGTAGATTCAGTTGCCTGAAAAAACGCGTTTATTTCGGGCTGAAAAACACGTTTTGAAAAGTGTGATGTTACTGCCCCATAACTTACATGGGGTTGACCAAACTTGCAGAAACATGTTTATTTCTGCTGAGAAACACGTTTTGAAACTTTCTGTACACTGGGGTTAAGGGCTGAGTGTGTGGGCTCTTCTGAGCCTTGCTGTTACAAGGAGATTCAGTTGTCTGAAAAAACGCGTTTATTTCGGGCTGAAAAACACGTTTTGAAAAGTGTGATGTTACTGCCCCATAACTTACATGGGGTTGACCAAACTTGCAGAAACATGTTTATTTCTGCTGAAAAACACGTTTTGACCCTTTCTGCACAATGGGGTTAAGGGCTGAGTGTGTGGGCTCTTCTGAGCCTTGCTGTTACAAGTAGATTCAGTTGCCTGAAAAAACGCGTTTATTTCGGGCTGAAAAACACGTTTTGAAAAGTGTGATGTTACTGCCCCATAACTTACATGGGGTTGACCAAACTTGCAGAAACATGTTTATTTCTGCTGAAAAACACGTTTTGACACTTTCTGTACACTGGGGTTAAGGGCTGAGTGTGTGGGCTCTTCTGAGCCTTGCTGTTACAAGGAGATTCAGTTGTCTGAAAAAACGGGTTTATTTCGGGCTGAAAAACACGTTTTGAAAAGTGTGATGTTACTGCCCCATAACTTACATGGGGTTGACCAAACTTGCAGAAACATGTTTATTTCTGCTGAAAAACACGTTTTGACACTTTCTGTACACTGGGGTTAAGGGCTGAGTGTGTGGGCTCTTCTGAGCCTTGCTGTTACAAGGAGATTCAGTTGTCTGAAAAAACGCGTTTATTTCGGGCTGAAAAACACGTTTTGAAAAGTGTTCTGTTACTGCCCCATAACTTACATGGGGTTGACCAAACTTGCAGAAACATGTTTATTTCTGCTGAAAAACACGTTTTGACACTTTCTGTACACTGGGGTTAAGGGCTGAGTGTGTGGGCTCTTCTGAGCCTTGCTGTTACAAGTAGATTCAGTTGCCTGAAAAAACGCGTTTATTTCGGGCTGAAAAACACGTTTTGAAAAGTGTGATAATACTGCCCCATAACTTACATGGGGTTGACCAAACTTGCAGAAACATGTTTATTTCTGCTGAAAAACACGTTTTGACACTTTCTGTACACTGGGGTTAAGGGCTGAGTGTGTGGGCTCTTCTGAGCCTTGCTGTTACAAGTAGATTCAGTTGCCTGAAAAAACGCGTTTATTTCGGGCTGAAAAACACGTTTTGAAAAGTGTTCTGTTACTGCCCCATAACTTACATGGGGTTGACCAAACTTGCAGAAACATGTTTATTTCTGCTGAGAAACACGTTTTGAAACTTTCTGTACACTGGGGTTAAGGGCTGAGTGTGTGGGCTCTTCTGAGCCTTGCTGTTACAAGGAGATTCAGTTGTCTGAAAAAACGCGTTTATTTCGGGCTGAAAAACACGTTTTGAAAAGTGTGATGTTACTGCCCCATAACTTACATGGGGTTGACCAAACTTGCAGAAACATGTTTATTTCTGCTGAAAAACACGTTTTGACCCTTTCTGCACAATGGGGTTAAGGGCTGAGTGTGTGGGCTCTTCTGAGCCTTGCTGTTACAAGTAGATTCAGTTGCCTGAAAAAACGCGTTTATTTCGGGCTGAAAAACACGTTTTGAAAAGTGTGATGTTACTGCCCCATAACTTACATGGGGTTGACCAAACTTGCAGAAACATGTTTATTTCTGCTGAAAAACACGTTTTGACACTTTCTGTACACTGGGGTTAAGGGCTGAGTGTGTGGGCTCTTCTGAGCCTTGCTGTTACAAGGAGATTCAGTTGTCTGAAAAAACGGGTTTATTTCGGGCTGAAAAACACGTTTTGAAAAGTGTGATGTTACTGCCCCATAACTTACATGGGGTTGACCAAACTTGCAGAAACATGTTTATTTCTGCTGAAAAACACGTTTTGACACTTTCTGTACACTGGGGTTAAGGGCTGAGTGTGTGGGCTCTTCTGAGCCTTGCTGTTACAAGGAGATTCAGTTGTCTGAAAAAACGCGTTTATTTCGGGCTGAAAAACACGTTTTGAAAAGTGTTCTGTTACTGCCCCATAACTTACATGGGGTTGACCAAACTTGCAGAAACATGTTTATTTCTGCTGAAAAACACGTTTTGACACTTTCTGTACACTGGGGTTAAGGGCTGAGTGTGTGGGCTCTTCTGAGCCTTGCTGTTACAAGTAGATTCAGTTGCCTGAAAAAACGCGTTTATTTCGGGCTGAAAAACACGTTTTGAAAAGTGTGATAATACTGCCCCATAACTTACATGGGGTTGACCAAACTTGCAGAAACATGTTTATTTCTGCTGAAAAACACGTTTTGACACTTTCTGTACACTGGGGTTAAGGGCTGAGTGTGTGGGCTCTTCTGAGCCTTGCTGTTACAAGTAGATTCAGTTGCCTGAAAAAACGCGTTTATTTCGGGCTGAAAAACACGTTTTGAAAAGTGTGATGTTACTGCCCCATAACTTACATGGGGTTGACCAAACTTGCAGAAACATGTTTATTTCTGCTGAAAAACACGTTTTGACCCTTTCTGCACACTGGGGTTAAGGGCTGAGTGTGTGGGCTCTTCTGAGCCTTGCTGTTACAAGTAGATTCAGTTGCCTGAAAAAACGCGTTTATTTCGGGCTGAAAAACACGTTTTGAAAAGTGTGATGTTACTGCCCCATAACTTACATGGGGTTGACCAAACTTGCAGAAACATGTTTATTTCTGCTGAAAAACACGTTTTGACACTTTCTGTACACTGGGGTTAAGGGCTGAGTGTGTGGGCTCTTCTGAGCCTTGCTGTTACAAGTAGATTCAGTTGCCTGAAAAAACGCGTTTATTTCGGGCTGAAAAACACGTTTTGAAAAGTGTGATGTTACTGCCCCATAACTTACATGGGGTTGACCAAACTTGCAGAAACATGTTTATTTCTGCTGAAAAACACGTTTTGACACTTTCTGTACACTGGGGTTAAGGGCTGAGTGTGTGGGCTCTTCTGAGCCTTGCTGTTACAAGGAGATTCAGTTGTCTGAAAAAACGCGTTTCTTTCGGGCTGAAAAACACGTTTTGAAAAGTGTGATGTTACTGCCCCATAACTTACATGGGGTTGACCAAACTTGCAGAAACATGTTTATTTCTGCTGAAAAACACGTTTTGACACTTTCTGTACACTGGGGTTAAGGGCTGAGTGTGTGGGCTCTTCTGAGCCTTGCTGTTACAAGGAGATTCAGTTGTCTGAAAAAACGCGTTTATTTCGGGCTGAAAAACACGTTTTGAAAAGTGTTCTGTTACTGCCCCATAACTTACATGGGGTTGACCAAACTTGCAGAAACATGTTTATTTCTGCTGAAAAACACGTTTTGACACTTTCTGTACACTGGGGTTAAGGGCTGAGTGTGTGGGCTCTTCTGAGCCTTGCTGTTACAAGGAGATTCAGTTGTCTGAAAAAACGCGTTTATTTCGGGCTGAAAAACATGTTTTGAAAAGTGTGATGTTACTGCCCCATAACTTACATGGGGTTGACCAAACTTGCAGAAACATGTTTATTTCTGCTGAAAAACACGTTTTGACCCTTTCTGCACACTGGGGTTAAGGGCTGAGTGTGTGGGCTCTTCTGAGCCTTGCTGTTACAAGTAGATTCAGTTGCCTGAAAAAACGCGTTTATTTCGGGCTGAAAAACACGTTTTGAAAAGTGTGATGTTACTGCCCCATAACTTACATGGGGTTGACCAAACTTGCAGAAACATGTTTATTTCTGCTGAAAAACACGTTTTGACCCTTTCTGCACACTGGGGTTAAGGGCTGAGTGTGTGGGCTCTTCTGAGCCTTGCTGTTACAAGTAGATTCAGTTGCCTGAAAAAACGCGTTTATTTCGGGCTGAAAAACACGTTTTGAAAAGTGTGATGTTACTGCCCCATAACTTACATGGGGTTGACCAAACTTGCAGAAACATGTTTATTTCTGCTGAAAAACACGTTTTGACACTTTCTGTACACTGGGGTTAAGGGCTGAGTGTGTGGGCTCTTCTGAGCCTTGCTGTTACAAGGAGATTCAGTTGTCTGAAAAAACGCGTTT
Organism: Lepisosteus oculatus; assembly: GCF_040954835.1. Classification (NCBI taxonomy): domain Eukaryota; kingdom Metazoa; phylum Chordata; class Actinopteri; order Semionotiformes; family Lepisosteidae; genus Lepisosteus; species Lepisosteus oculatus. Next base: position 21,158 of record NW_027168076.1, read on the forward strand.
ATTTCGGGCTGAAAAACACGTTTTGAAAAGTGTGATGTTACTGCCCCATAACTTACATGGGGTTGACCAAACTTGCAGAAACATGTTTATTTCTGCTGAAAAACACGTTTTGACCCTTTCTGCACAATGGGGTTAAGGGCTGAGTGTGTGGGCTCTTCTGAGCCTTGCTGTTACAAGTAGATTCAGTTGCCTGAAAAAACGCGTTTATTTCGGGCTGAAAAACACGTTTTGAAAAGTGTGATGTTACTGCCCCATAACTTACATGGGGTTGACCAAACTTGCAGAAACATGTTTATTTCTGCTGAAAAACACGTTTTGACACTTTCTGTACACTGGGGTTAAGGGCTGAGTGTGTGGGCTCTTCTGAGCCTTGCTGTTACAAGGAGATTCAGTTGTCTGAAAAAACGGGTTTATTTCGGGCTGAAAAACACGTTTTGAAAAGTGTGATGTTACTGCCCCATAACTTACATGGGGTTGACCAAACTTGCAGAAACATGTTTATTTCTGCTGAAAAACACGTTTTGACACTTTCTGTACACTGGGGTTAAGGGCTGAGTGTGTGGGCTCTTCTGAGCCTTGCTGTTACAAGGAGATTCAGTTGTCTGAAAAAACGCGTTTATTTCGGGCTGAAAAACACGTTTTGAAAAGTGTTCTGTTACTGCCCCATAACTTACATGGGGTTGACCAAACTTGCAGAAACATGTTTATTTCTGCTGAAAAACACGTTTTGACCCTTTCTGCACACTGGGGTTAAGGGCTGAGTGTGTGGGCTCTTCTGAGCCTTGCTGTTACAAGTAGATTCAGTTGCCTGAAAAAACGCGTTTATTTCGGGCTGAAAAACACGTTTTGAAAAGTGTGATGTTACTGCCCCATAACTTACATGGGGTTGACCAAACTTGCAGAAACATGTTTATTTCTGCTGAAAAACACGTTTTGACACTTTCTGTACACTGGGGTTAAGGGCTGAGTGTGTGGGCTCTTCTGAGCCTTGCTGTTACAAGGAGATTCAGTTGTCTGAAAAAACGCGTTTCTTTCGGGCTGAAAAACACGTTTTGAAAAGTGTGATGTTACTGCCCCATAACTTACATGGGGTTGACCAAACTTGCAGAAACATGTTTATTTCTGCTGAAAAACACGTTTTGACCCTTTCTGCACACTGGGGTTAAGGGCTGAGTGTGTGGGCTCTTCTGAGCCTTGCTGTTACAAGTGGATTCAGTTGTCTGAAAAAACGCGTTTATTTCGGGCTGAAAAACACGGTTTGAAAAGTGTGATGTTACTGCCCCATAACTTACATGGGGTTGACCAAACTTGCAGAAACATGTTTATTTCTGCTGAAAAACACGTTTTGACACTTTCTGTACACTGGGGTTAAGGGCTGAGTGTGTGGGCTCTTCTGAGCCTTGCTGTTACAAGGAGATTCAGTTGTCTGAAAAAACGCGTTTATTTCGGGCTGAAAAACACGTTTTGAAAAGTGTGATGTTACTGCCCCATAACTTACATGGGGTTGACCAAACTTGCAGAAACATGTTTATTTCTGCTGAAAAACACGTTTTGACCCTTTCTGCACACTGGGGTTAAGGGCTGAGTGTGTGGGCTCTTCTGAGCCTTGCTGTTACAAGTAGATTCAGTTGCCTGAAAAAACGCGTTTATTTCGGGCTGAAAAACACGTTTTGAAAAGTGTTCTGTTACTGCCCCATAACTTACATGGGGTTGACCAAACTTGCAGAAACATGTTTATTTCTGCTGAAAAACACGTTTTGACACTTTCTGTACACTGGGGTTAAGGGCTGAGTGTGTGGGCTCTTCTGAGCCTTGCTGTTACAAGGAGATTCAGTTGTCTGAAAAAACGCGTTTATTTCGGGCTGAAAAACACGTTTTGAAAAGTGTGATGTTACTGCCCCATAACTTACATGGGGTTGACCAAACTTGCAGAAACATGTTTATTTCTGCTGAAAAACACGTTTAGACACTTTCTGTACACTGGGGTTAAGGGCTGAGTGTGTGGGCTCTTCTGAGCCTTGCTGTTACAAGGAGATTCAGTTGTCTGAAAAAACGCGTTTATTTCGGGCTTAAAAACACGTTTTGAAAAGTGTTCTGTTACTGCCCCATAACTTACATGGGGTTGACCAAACTTGCAGAAACATGTTTATTTCTGCTGAAAAACACGTTTTGACACTTTCTGTACACTGGGGTTAAGGGCTGAGTGTGTGGGCTCTTCTGAGCCTTGCTGTTACAAGGAGATTCAGTTGTCTGAAAAAACGCGTTTATTTCGGGCTGAAAAACACGTTTTGAAAAGTGTGATGTTACTGCCCCATAACTTACATGGGGTTGACCAAACTTGCAGAAACATGTTTATTTCTGCTGAAAAACACGTTTTGACCCTTTCTGTACACTGGGGTTAAGGGCTGAGTGTGTGGGCTCTTCTGAGCCTTGCTGTTACAAGTAGATTCAGTTGCCTGAAAAAACGCGTTTATTTCGGGCTGAAAAACACGTTTTGAAAAGTGTGATGTTACTGCCCCATAACTTACATGGGGTTGACCAAACTTGCAGAAACATGTTTATTTCTGCTGAAAAACACGTTTTGACACTTTCTGTACACTGGGGTTAAGGGCTGAGTGTGTGGGCTCTTCTGAGCCTTGCTGTTACAAGGAGATTCAGTTGTCTGAAAAAACGCGTTTATTTCGGGCTGAAAAACACGTTTTGAAAAGTGTGATGTTACTGCCCCATAACTTACATGGGGTTGACCAAACTTGCAGAAACATGTTTATTTCTGCTGAAAAACACGTTTTGACACTTTCTGTACACTGGGGTTAAGGGCTGAGTGTGTGGGCTCTTCTGAGCCTTGCTGTTACATGGAGATTCAGTTGTCTGAAAAAACGCGTTTATATCGGGCTGAAAAACACGTTTTGAAAAGTGTGATGTTACTGCCCCATAACTTACATGGGGTTGACCAAACTTGCAGAAACATGTTTATTTCTGCTGAAAAACACATTTTGACACTTTCTGTACACTGGGGTTAAGGGCTGAGTGTGTGGGCTCTTCTGAGCCTTGCTGTTACAAGGAGATTCGGTTGCCTGAAAAAACGCGTTTATTTCGGGCTGAAAAACACGTTTTGAAAAGTGTGATGTTACTGCCCCATAACTTACATGGGGTTGACCAAACTTGCAGAAACATGTTTATTTCTGCTGAAAAACACGTTTTGACCCTTTCTGCACAATGGGGTTAAGGGCTGAGTGTGTGGGCTCTTCTGAGCCTTGCTGTTACAAGTAGATTCAGTTGCCTGAAAAAACGCGTTTATTTCGGGCTGAAAAACACGTTTTGAAAAGTGTGATGTTACTGCCCCATAACTTACATGGGGTTGACCAAACTTGCAGAAACATGTTTATTTCTGCTGAAAAACACGTTTTGACACTTTCTGTACACTGGGGTTAAGGGCTGAGTGTGTGGGCTCTTCTGAGCCTTCCTGTTACAAGGAGATTCAGTTGTCTGAAAAAACGCGTTTCTTTCGGGCTGAAAAACACGTTTTGAAAAGTGTGATGTTACTGCCCCATAACTTACATGGGGTTGACCAAACTTGCAGAAACATGTTTATTTCTGCTGAAAAACACGTTTTGACACTTTCTGTACACTGGGGTTAAGGGCTGAGTGTGTGGGCTCTTCTGAGCCTTGCTGTTACAAGGAGATTCAGTTGTCTGAAAAAACGCGTTTATTTCGGGCTGAAAAACACGTTTTGAAAAGTGTGATGTTACTGCCCCATAACTTACATGGGGTTGACCAAACTTGCAGAAACATGTTTATTTCTGCTGAAAAACACGTTTTGACCCTTTCTGTACACTGGGGTTAAGGGCTGAGTGTGTGGGCTCTTCTGAGCCTTGCTGTTACAAGTAGATTCAGTTGCCTGAAAAAACGCGTTTATTTCGGGCTGAAAAACACGTTTTGAAAAGTGTGATGTTACTGCCCCATAACTTACATGGGGTTGACCAAACTTGCAGAAACATGTTTATTTCTGCTGAAAAACACGTTTTGACACTTTCTGTACACTGGGGTTAAGGGCTGAGTGTGTGGGCTCTTCTGAGCCTTGCTGTTACAAGGAGATTCAGTTGTCTGAAAAAACGCGTTTATTTCGGGCTGAAAAACACGTTTTGAAAAGTGTGATGTTACTGCCCCATAACTTACATGGGGTTGACCAAACTTGCAGAAACATGTTTATTTCTGCTGAAAAACACGTTTTGACACTTTCTGTACACTGGGGTTAAGGGCTGAGTGTGTGGGCTCTTCTGAGCCTTGCTGTTACATGGAGATTCAGTTGTCTGAAAAAACGCGTTTATATCGGGCTGAAAAACACGTTTTGAAAAGTGTGATGTTACTGCCCCATAACTTACATGGGGTTGACCAAACTTGCAGAAACATGTTTATTTCTGCTGAAAAACACATTTTGACACTTTCTGTACACTGGGGTTAAGGGCTGAGTGTGTGGGCTCTTCTGAGCCTTGCTGTTACAAGGAGATTCGGTTGCCTGAAAAAACGCGTTTATTTCGGGCTGAAAAACACGTTTTGAAAAGTGTGATGTTACTGCCCCATAACTTACATGGGGTTGACCAAACTTGCAGAAACATGTTTATTTCTGCTGAAAAACACGTTTTGACCCTTTCTGCACAATGGGGTTAAGGGCTGAGTGTGTGGGCTCTTCTGAGCCTTGCTGTTACAAGTAGATTCAGTTGCCTGAAAAAACGCGTTTATTTCGGGCTGAAAAACACGTTTTGAAAAGTGTGATGTTACTGCCCCATAACTTACATGGGGTTGACCAAACTTGCAGAAACATGTTTATTTCTGCTGAAAAACACGTTTTGACACTTTCTGTACACTGGGGTTAAGGGCTGAGTGTGTGGGCTCTTCTGAGCCTTCCTGTTACAAAGAGATTCAGTTGTCTGAAAAAACGCGTTTCTTTCGGGCTGAAAAACACGTTTTGAAAAGTGTGATGTTACTGCCCCATAACTTACATGGGGTTGACCAAACTTGCAGAAACATGTTTATTTCTGCTGAAAAACACGTTTTGACACTTTCTGTACACTGGGGTTAAGGGCTGAGTGTGTGGGCTCTTCTGAGCCTTGCTGTTACAAGGAGATTCAGTTGTCTGAAAAAACGCGTTTATTTCGGGCTGAAAAACACGTTTTGAAAAGTGTTCTGTTACTGCCCCATAACTTACATGGGGTTGACCAAACTTGCAGAAACATGTTTATTTCTGCTGAAAAACACGTTTTGACACTTTCTGTACACTGGGGTTAAGGGCTGAGTGTGTGGGCTCTTCTGAGCCTTGCTGTTACAAGGAGATTCAGTTGTCTGAAAAAACGCGTTTATTTCGGGCTGAAAAACACGTTTTGAAAAGTGTGATGTTACTGCCCCATAACTTACATGGGGTTGACCAAACTTGCAGAAACATGTTTATTTCTGCTGAAAAACACGTTTTGACCCTTTCTGCACACTGGGGTTAAGGGCTGAGTGTGTGGGCTCTTCTGAGCCTTGCTGTTACAAGTAGATTCAGTTGCCTGAAAAAACGCGTTTATTTCGGGCTGAAAAACACGTTTTGAAAAGTGTTCTGTTACTGCCCCATAACTTACATGGGGTTGACCAAACTTGCAGAAACATGTTTATTTCTGCTGAAAAACACGTTTTGACACTTTCTGTACACTGGGGTTAAGGGCTGAGTGTGTGGGCTCTTCTGAGCCTTGCTGTTACAAGTAGATTCAGTTGCCTGAAAAAACGCGTTTATTTCGGGCTGAAAAACACGTTTTGAAAAGTGTGATGTTACTGCCCCATAACTTACATGGGGTTGACCAAACTTGCAGAAACATGTTTATTTCTGCTGAAAAACACGTTTTGACACTTTCTGTACACTGGGGTTAAGGGCTGAGTGTGTGGGCTCTTCTGAGCCTTGCTGTTACAAGGAGATTCAGTTGTCTGAAAAAACGCGTTTATTTCGGGCTGAAAAACACGTTTTGAAAAGTGTGATGTTACTGCCCCATAACTTACATGGGGTTGACCAAACTTGCAGAAACATGTTTATTTCTGCTGAAAAACACGTTTTGACCCTTTCTGCACACTGGGGTTAAGGGCTGAGTGTGTGGGCTCTTCTGAGCCTTGCTGTTACAAGTAGATTCAGTTGTCTGAAAAAACGCGTTTATTTCGGGCTGAAAAACACGTTTTGAAAAGTGTGATGTTACTGCCCCATAACTTACATGGGGTTGACCAAACTTGCAGAAACATGTTTATTTCTGCTGAAAAACACGTTTTGACACTTTCTGTACACTGGGGTTAAGGGCTGAGTGTGTGGGCTCTTCTGAGCCTTGCTGTTACAAGGAGATTCAGTTGTCTGAAAAAACGCGTTTATTTCGGGCTGAAAAACACGTTTTGAAAAGTGTGATGTTACTGCCCCATAACTTACATGGGGTTGACCAAACTTGCAGAAACATGTTTATTTCTGCTGAAAAACACGTTTTGACCCTTTCTGCACACTGGGGTTAAGGGCTGAGTGTGTGGGCTCTTCTGAGCCTTGCTGTTACAAGTAGATTCAGTTGCCTGAAAAAACGCGTTTATTTCGGGCTGAAAAACACGTTTTGAAAAGTGTTCTGTTACTGCCCCATAACTTACATGGGGTTGACCAAACTTGCAGAAACATGTTTATTTCTGCTGAAAAACACGTTTTGACACTTTCTGTACACTGGGGTTAAGGGCTGAGTGTGTGGGCTCTTCTGAGCCTTGCTGTTACGAGGAGATTCAGTTGTCTGAAAAAACGCGTTTATTTCGGGCTGAAAAACACGTTTTGAAAAGTGTGATGTTACTGCCCCATAACTTACATGGGGTTGACCAAACTTGCAGAAACATGTTTATTTCTGCTGAAAAACACGTTTTGACACTTTCTGTACACTGGGGTTAAGGGCTGAGTGTGTGGGCTCTTCTGAGCCTTGCTGTTACATGGAGATTCAGTTGTCTGAAAAAACGCGTTTATTTCGGGCTGAAAAACACGTTTTGAAAAGTGTGATGTTACTGCCCCATAACTTACATGGGGTTGACCAAACTTGCAGAAACATGTTTATTTCTGCTGAAAAACACGTTTTTGACACTTTCTGTACACTGGGGTTAAGGGCTGAGTGTGTGGGCTCTTCTGAGCCTTGCTGTTACAAGGAGATTCGGTTGCCTGAAAAAACGCGTTTATTTCGGGCTGAAAAACACGTTTTGAAAAGTGTGATGTTACTGCCCCATAACTTACATGGGGTTGACCAAACTTGCAGAAACATGTTTATTTCTGCTGAAAAACACGTTTTGACCCTTTCTGCACAATGGGGTTAAGGGCTGAGTGTGTGGGCTCTTCTGAGCCTTGCTGTTACAAGTAGATTCAGTTGCCTGAAAAAAACGCGTTTATTTCGGGCTGAAAAACACGTTTTGAAAAGTGTGATGTTACTGCCCCATAACTTACATGGGGTTGACCAAACTTGCAGAAACATGTTTATTTCTGCTGAAAAACACGTTTTGACACTTTCTGTACACTGGGGTTAAGGGCTGAGTGTGTGGGCTCTTCTGAGCCTTGCTGTTACAAGGAGATTCAGTTGTCTGAAAAAACGCGTTTATTTCGGGCTGAAAAACACGTTTTGAAAAGTGTTCTGTTACTGCCCCATAACTTACATGGGGTTGACCAAACTTGCAGAAACATGTTTATTTCTGCTGAAAAACACGTTTTGACACTTTCTGTACACTGGGGTTAAGGGCTGAGTGTGTGGGCTCTTCTGAGCCTTGCTGTTACAAGGAGATTCAGTTGTCTGAAAAAACGCGTTTATTTCGGGCTGAAAAACACGTTTTGAAAAGTGTGATGTTACTGCCCCATAACTTACATGGGGTTGACCAAACTTGCAGAAACATGTTTATTTCTGCTGAAAAACACGTTTTGACCCTTTCTGCACACTGGGGTTAAGGGCTGAGTGTGTGGGCTCTTCTGAGCCTTGCTGTTACAAGTAGATTCAGTTGCCTGAAAAAACGCGTTTATTTCGGGCTGAAAAACACGTTTTGAAAAGTGTTCTGTTACTGCCCCATAACTTACATGGGGTTGACCAAACTTGCAGAAACATGTTTATTTCTGCTGAAAAACACGTTTTGACACTTTCTGTACACTGGGGTTAAGGGCTGAGTGTGTGGGCTCTTCTGAGCCTTGCTGTTACAAGTAGATTCAGTTGCCTGAAAAAACGCGTTTATTTCGGGCTGAAAAACACGTTTTGAAAAGTGTGATGTTACTGCCCCATAACTTACATGGGGTTGACCAAACTTGCAGAAACATGTTTATTTCTGCTGAAAAACACGTTTTGACACTTTCTGTACACTGGGGTTAAGGGCTGAGTGTGTGGGCTCTTCTGAGCCTTGCTGTTACAAGGAGATTCAGTTGTCTGAAAAAACGCGTTTATTTCGGGCTGAAAAACACGTTTTGAAAAGTGTGATGTTACTGCCCCATAACTTACATGGGGTTGACCAAACTTGCAGAAACATGTTTATTTCTGCTGAAAAACACGTTTTGACCCTTTCTGCACACTGGGGTTAAGGGCTGAGTGTGTGGGCTCTTCTGAGCCTTGCTGTTACAAGTAGATTCAGTTGTCTGAAAAAACGCGTTTATTTCGGGCTGAAAAACACGTTTTGAAAAGTGTGATGTTACTGCCCCATAACTTACATGGGGTTGACCAAACTTGCAGAAACATGTTTATTTCTGCTGAAAAACACGTTTTGACACTTTCTGTACACTGGGGTTAAGGGCTGAGTGTGTGGGCTCTTCTGAGCCTTGCTGTTACAAGGAGATTCAGTTGTCTGAAAAAACGCGTTTATTTCGGGCTGAAAAACACGTTTTGAAAAGTGTGATGTTACTGCCCCATAACTTACATGGGGTTGACCAAACTTGCAGAAACATGTTTATTTCTGCTGAAAAACACGTTTTGACCCTTTCTGCACACTGGGGTTAAGGGCTGAGTGTGTGGGCTCTTCTGAGCCTTGCTGTTACAAGTAGATTCAGTTGCCTGAAAAAACGCGTTTATTTCGGGCTGAAAAACACGTTTTGAAAAGTGTTCTGTTACTGCCCCATAACTTACATGGGGTTGACCAAACTTGCAGAAACATGTTTATTTCTGCTGAAAAACACGTTTTGACACTTTCTGTACACTGGGGTTAAGGGCTGAGTGTGTGGGCTCTTCTGAGCCTTGCTGTTACGAGGAGATTCAGTTGTCTGAAAAAACGCGTTTATTTCGGGCTGAAAAACACGTTTTGAAAAGTGTGATGTTACTGCCCCATAACTTACATGGGGTTGACCAAACTTGCAGAAACATGTTTATTTCTGCTGAAAAACACGTTTTGACACTTTCTGTACACTGGGGTTAAGGGCTGAGTGTGTGGGCTCTTCTGAGCCTTGCTGTTACATGGAGATTCAGTTGTCTGAAAAAACGCGTTTATTTCGGGCTGAAAAACACGTTTTGAAAAGTGTGATGTTACTGCCCCATAACTTACATGGGGTTGACCAAACTTGCAGAAACATGTTTATTTCTGCTGAAAAACACGTTTTGACACTTTCTGTACACTGGGGTTAAGGGCTGAGTGTGTGGGCTCTTCTGAGCCTTGCTGTTACAAGGAGATTCGGTTGCCTGAAAAAACGCGTTTATTTCGGGCTGAAAAACACGTTTTGAAAAGTGTGATGTTACTGCCCCATAACTTACATGGGGTTGACCAAACTTGCAGAAACATGTTTATTTCTGCTGAAAAACACGTTTTGACCCTTTCTGCACAATGGGGTTAAGGGCTGAGTGTGTGGGCTCTTCTGAGCCTTGCTGTTACAAGTAGATTCAGTTGCCTGAAAAAAACGCGTTTATTTCGGGCTGAAAAACACGTTTTGAAAAGTGTGATGTTACTGCCCCATAACTTACATGGGGTTGACCAAACTTGCAGAAACATGTTTATTTCTGCTGAAAAACACGTTTTGACACTTTCTGTACACTGGGGTTAAGGGCTGAGTGTGTGGGCTCTTCTGAGCCTTGCTGTTACAAGGAGATTCAGTTGTCTGAAAAAACGCGTTTATTTCGGGCTGAAAAACACGTTTTGAAAAGTGTGATGTTACTGCCCCATAACTTACATGGGGTTGACCAAACTTGCAGAAACATGTTTATTTCTGCTGAAAAACACGTTTTGACACTTTCTGTACACTGGGGTTAAGGGCTGAGTGTGTGGGCTCTTCTGAGCCTTGCTGTTACAAGGAGATTCAGTTGTCTGAAAAAACGCGTTTATTTCGGGCTGAAAAACACGTTTTGAAAAGTGTGATGTTACTGCCCCATAACTTACATGGGGTTGACCAAACTTGCAGAAACATGTTTATTTCTGCTGAAAAACACGTTTTGACACTTTCTGTACACTGGGGTTAAGGGCTGAGTGTGTGGGCTCTTCTGAGCCTTGCTGTTACATGGAGATTCAGTTGTCTGAAAAAACGCGTTTATTTCGGGCTGAAAAACACGTTTTGAAAAGTGTGATGTTACTGCCCCATAACTTACATGGGGTTGACCAAACTTGCAGAAACATGTTTATTTCTGCTGAAAAACACGTTTTGACACTTTCTGTACACTGGGGTTAAGGGCTGAGTGTGTGGGCTCTTCTGAGCCTTGCTGTTACAAGGAGATTCAGTTGTCTGAAAAAACGCGTTTATTTCGGGCTGAAAAACACGTTTTGAAAAGTGTGATGTTACTGCCCCATAACTTACATGGGTTTGACCAAACTTGCACAAACATGTTTATTTCTGCTGAAAAACACGTTTTGACTCTTTCTGCACAATGGGGTTAAGGGCTGAGTGTGTGGGCTCTTCTGAGCCTTGCTGTTACAAGTAGATTCAGTTGCCTGAAAAAACGCGTTTATTTCGGGCTGAAAAACACGTTTTGAAAAGTGTGATGTTACTGCCCCATAACTTACATGGGGTTGACCAAACTTGCAGAAACATGTTTATTTCTGCTGAAAAACACGTTTTGACCCTTTCTGCACACTGGGGTTAAGGGCTGAGTGTGTGGGCTCTTCTGACCCTTGCTGTTACAAGTAGATTCAGTTGCCTGAAAAAACGCGTTTATTTCGGGCTGAAAAACACGTTTTGAAAAGTGTTCTGTTACTGCCCCATAACTTACATGGGGTTGACCAAACTTGCAGAAACATGTTTATTTCTGCTGAAAAACACGTTTTGACACTTTCTGTACACTGGGGTTAAGGGCTGAGTGTGTGGGCTCTTCTTAGCCTTGCTGTTACAAGGAGATTCAGTTGTCTGAAAAAACGCGTTTATTTCGGGCTGAAAAACACGTTTTGAAAAGTGTGATGTTACTGCCCCATAACTTACATGGGGTTGACCAAACTTGCAGAAACATGTTTATTTCTGCTGAAAAACACGTTTTGACCCTTTCTGCACACTGGGGTTAAGGGCTGAGTGTGTGGGCTCTTCTGAGCCTTGCTGTTACAAGTAGATTCAGTTGCCTGAAAAAACGCGTTTATTTCGGGCTGAAAAACACGTTTTGAAAAGTGTGATGTTACTGCCCCATAACTTACATGGGGTTGACCAAACTTGCAGAAACATGTTTATTTCTGCTGAAAAACACGTTTTGACACTTTCTGTACACTGGGGTTAAGGGCTGAGTGTGTGGGCTCTTCTGAGCCTTGCTGTTACAAGGAGATTCAGTTGTCTGAAAAAACGCGTTTATTTCGGGCTGAAAAACACGTTTTGAAAAGTGTGATGTTACTGCCCCATAACTTACATGGGGTTGACCAAACTTGCAGAAACATGTTTATTTCTGCTGAAAAACACGTTTTGACCCTTTCTGCACAATGGGGTTAAGGGCTGAGTGTGTGGGCTCTTCTGAGCCTTGCTGTTACAAGGAGATTCAGTTGTCTGAAAAAACGCGTTTATTTCGGGCTGAAAAACACGTTTTGAAAAGTGTGATGTTACTGCCCCATAACTTACATGGGGTTGACCAAACTTGCAGAAACATGTTTATTTCTGCTGAAAAACACGTTTTGACCCTTTCTGCACACTGGGGTTAAGGGCTGAGTGTGTGGGCTCTTCTGAGCCTTGCTGTTACAAGTAGATTCAGTTGCCTGAAAAAACGCGTTTATTTCGGGCTGAAAAACACGTTTTGAAAAGTGTGATGTTACTGCCCCATAACTTACATGGGGTTGACCAAACTTGCAGAAACATGTTTATTTCTGCTGAAAAACACGTTTTGACACTTTCTGTACACTGGGGTTAAGGGCTGAGTGTGTGGGCTCTTCTGAGCCTTGCTGTTACAAGGAGATTCAGTTGTCTGAAAAAACGCGTTTATTTCGGGCTGAAAAACACGTTTTGAAAAGTGTGATGTTACTGCCCCATAACTTACATGGGGTTGACCAAACTTGCAGAAACATGTTTATTTCTGCTGAAAAACACGTTTTGACCCTTTCTGCACAATGGGGTTAAGGGCTGAGTGTGTGGGCTCTTCTGAGCCTTGCTGTTACAAGTAGATTCAGTTGCCTGAAAAAACGCGTTTATTTCGGGCTGAAAAACACGTTTTGAAAAGTGTGATGTTACTGCCCCATAACTTACATGGGGTTGACCAAACTTGCAGAAACATGTTTATTTCTGCTGAAAAACACGTTTTGACACTTTCTGTACACTGGGGTTAAGGGCTGAGTGTGTGGGCTCTTCTGAGCCTTGCTGTTACAAGGAGATTCAGTTGTCTGAAAAAACGGGTTTATTTCGGGCTGAAAAACACGTTTTGAAAAGTGTGATGTTACTGCCCCATAACTTACATGGGGTTGACCAAACTTGCAGAAACATGTTTATTTCTGCTGAAAAACACGTTTTGACACTTTCTGTACACTGGGGTTAAGGGCTGAGTGTGTGGGCTCTTCTGAGCCTTGCTGTTACAAGGAGATTCAGTTGTCTGAAAAAACGCGTTTATTTCGGGCTGAAAAACACGTTTTGAAAAGTGTTCTGTTACTGCCCCATAACTTACATGGGGTTGACCAAACTTGCAGAAACATGTTTATTTCTGCTGAAAAACACGTTTTGACACTTTCTGTACACTGGGGTTAAGGGCTGAGTGTGTGGGCTCTTCTGAGCCTTGCTGTTACAAGTAGATTCAGTTGCCTGAAAAAACGCGTTTATTTCGGGCTGAAAAACACGTTTTGAAAAGTGTGATGTTACTGCCCCATAACTTACATGGGGTTGACCAAACTTGCAGAAACATGTTTATTTCTGCTGAAAAACACGTTTTGACACTTTCTGTACACTGGGGTTAAGGGCTGAGTGTGTGGGCTCTTCTGAGCCTTGCTGTTACAAGGAGATTCAGTTGTCTGAAAAAACGCGTTTATTTCGGGCTGAAAAACACGTTTTGAAAAGTGTGATGTTACTGCCCCATAACTTACATGGGGTTGACCAAACTTGCAGAAACATGTTTATTTCTGCTGAAAAACACGTTTTGACCCTTTCTGCACACTGGGGTTAAGGGCTGAGTGTGTGGGCTCTTCTGAGCCTTGCTGTTACAAGTAGATTCAGTTGCCTGAAAAAACGCGTTTATTTCGGGCTGAAAAACACGTTTTGAAAAGTGTGATGTTACTGCCCCATAACTTACATGGGGTTGACCAAACTTGCAGAAACATGTTTATTTCTGCTGAAAAACACGTTTTGACACTTTCTGTACACTGGGGTTAAGGGCTGAGTGTGTGGGCTCTTCTGAGCCTTGCTGTTACAAGGAGATTCAGTTGTCTGAAAAAACGCGTTTATTTCGGGCTGAAAAACACGTTTTGAAAAGTGTGATGTTACTGCCCCATAACTTACATGGGGTTGACCAAACTTGCAGAAACATGTTTATTTCTGCTGAAAAACACGTTTTGACCCTTTCTGCACACTGGGGTTAAGGGCTGAGTGTGTGGGCTCTTCTGAGCCTTGCTGTTACAAGTAGATTCAGTTGCCTGAAAAAACGCGTTTATTTCGGGCTGAAAAACACGTTTTGAAAAGTGTGATGTTACTGCCCCATAACTTACATGGGGTTGACCAAACTTGCAGAAACATGTTTATTTCTGCTGAAAAACACGTTTTGACACTTTCTGTACACTGGGGTTAAGGGCTGAGTGTGTGGGCTCTTCTGAGCCTTGCTGTTACAAGTAGATTCAGTTGCCTGAAAAAACGCGTTTATTTCGGGCTGAAAAACACGTTTTGAAAAGTGTGATGTTACTGCCCCATAACTTACATGGGGTTGACCAAACTTGCAGAAACATGTTTATTTCTGCTGAAAAACACGTTTTGACACTTTCTGTACACTGGGGTTAAGGGCTGAGTGTGTGGGCTCTTCTGAGCCTTGCTGTTACAAGGAGATTCAGTTGTCTGAAAAAACGCGTTTCTTTCGGGCTGAAAAACACGTTTTGAAAAGTGTGATGTTACTGCCCCATAACTTACATGGGGTTGACCAAACTTGCAGAAACATGTTTATTTCTGCTGAAAAACACGTTTTGACACTTTCTGTACACTCGGGTTAAGGGCTGAGTGTGTGGGCTCTTCTGAGCCTTGCTGTTACAAGGAGATTCAGTTGTCTGAAAAAACGCGTTTATTTCGGGCTGAAAAACACGTTTTGAAAAGTGTTCTGTTACTGCCCCATAACTTACATGGGGTTGACCAAACTTGCAGAAACATGTTTATTTCTGCTGAAAAACACGTTTTGACACTTTCTGTACACTGGGGTTAAGGGCTGAGTGTGTGGGCTCTTCTGAGCCTTGCTGTTACAAGGAGATTCAGTTGTCTGAAAAAACGCGTTTATTTCGGGCTGAAAAACACGTTTTGAAAAGTGTGATGTTACTGCCCCATAACTTACATGGGGTTGACCAAAGTTGCAGAAACATGTTTATTTCTGCTGAAAAACACGTTTTGACCCTTTCTGCACACTGGGGTTAAGGGCTGAGTGTGTGGGCTCTTCTGAGCCTTGCTGTTACAAGTAGATTCAGTTGCCTGAAAAAACGCGTTTATTTCGGGCTGAAAAACACGTTTTGAAAAGTGTGATGTTACTGCCCCATAACTTACATGGGGTTGACCAAACTTGCAGAAACATGTTTATTTCTGCTGAAAAACACGTTTTGACCCTTTCTGCACACTGGGGTTAAGGGCTGAGTGTGTGGGCTCTTCTGAGCCTTGCTGTTACAAGTAGATTCAGTTGTCTGAAAAAACGCGTTTATTTCGGGCTGAAAAACACGTTTTGAAAAGTGTGATGTTACTGCCCCATAACTTACATGGGGTTGACCAAACTTGCAGAAACATGTTTATTTCTGCTGAAAAACACGTTTTGACACTTTCTGTACACTGGGGTTAAGGGCTGAGTGTGTGGGCTCTTCTGAGCCTTGCTGTTACAAGGAGATTCAGTTGTCTGAAAAAACGCGTTTATTTCGGGCTGAAAAACACGTTTTGAAAAGTGTGATGTTACTGCCCCATAACTTACATGGGGTTGACCAAACTTGCAGAAACATGTTTATTTCTGCTGAAAAACACGTTTTGACCCTTTCTGCACACTGGGGTTAAGGGCTGAGTGTGTGGGCTCTTCTGAGCCTTGCTGTTACAAGTAGATTCAGTTGCCTGAAAAAACGCGTTTATTTCGGGCTGAAAAACACGTTTTGAAAAGTGTTCTGTTACTGCCCCATAACTTACATGGGGTTGACCAAACTTGCAGAAACATGTTTATTTCTGCTGAAAAACACGTTTTGACACTTTCTGTACACTGGGGTTAAGGGCTGAGTGTGTGGGCTCTTCTGAGCCTTGCTGTTACAAGGAGATTCAGTTGTCTGAAAAAACGCGTTTATTTCGGGCTGAAAAACACGTTTTGAAAAGTGTGATGTTACTGCCCCATAACTTACATGGGGTTGACCAAACTTGCAGAAACATGTTTATTTCTGCTGAAAAACACGTTTTGACACTTTCTGTACACTGGGGTTAAGGGCTGAGTGTGTGGGCTCTTCTGAGCCTTGCTGTTACAAGGAGATTCAGTTGTCTGAAAAAACGCGTTTATTTCGGGCTTAAAAACACGTTTTGAAAAGTGTTCTGTTACTGCCCCATAACTTACATGGG
Organism: Lepisosteus oculatus; assembly: GCF_040954835.1. Lineage (NCBI taxonomy): Eukaryota > Metazoa > Chordata > Actinopteri > Semionotiformes > Lepisosteidae > Lepisosteus > Lepisosteus oculatus. The sequence goes on from NW_027168076.1 coordinate 37,290, forward strand.
GTTGACCAAACTTGCAGAAACATGTTTATTTCTGCTGAAAAACACGTTTTGACACTTTCTGTACACTGGGGTTAAGGGCTGAGTGTGTGGGCTCTTCTGAGCCTTGCTGTTACAAGGAGATTCAGTTGTCTGAAAAAACGCGTTTATTTCGGGCTGAAAAACACGTTTTGAAAAGTGTGATGTTACTGCCCCATAACTTACATGGGGTTGACCAAACTTGCAGAAACATGTTTATTTCTGCTGAAAAACACGTTTTGACCCTTTCTGCACACTGGGGTTAAGGGCTGAGTGTGTGGGCTCTTCTGAGCCTTGCTGTTACAAGTAGATTCAGTTGCCTGAAAAAACGCGTTTATTTCGGGCTGAAAAACACGTTTTGAAAAGTGTGATGTTACTGCCCCATAACTTACATGGGGTTGACTAAACTTGCAGAAACATGTTTATTTCTGCTGAAAAACACGTTTTGACACTTTCTGTACACTGGGGTTAAGGGCTGAGTGTGTGGGCTCTTCTGAGCCTTGCTGTTACAAGTAGATTCAGTTGCCTGAAAAAACGCGTTTATTTCGGGCTGAAAAACACGTTTTGAAAAGTGTTCTGTTACTGCCCCATAACTTACATGGGGTTGACCAAACTTGCAGAAACATGTTTATTTCTGCTGAAAAACACGTTTTGACACTTTCTGTACACTGGGGTTAAGGGCTGAGTGTGTGGGCTCTTCTGAGCCTTGCTGTTACAAGTAGATTCAGTTGCCTGAAAAAACGCGTTTATTTCGGGCTGAAAAACACGTTTTGAAAAGTGTGATGTTACTGCCCCATAACTTACATGGGGTTGACCAAACTTGCAGAAACATGTTTATTTCTGCTGAAAAACACGTTTTGACACTTTCTGTACACTGGGGTTAAGGGCTGAGTGTGTGGGCTCTTCTGAGCCTTGCTGTTACAAGGAGATTCAGTTGTCTGAAAAAACGCGTTTATTTCGGGCTGAAAAACACGTTTTGAAAAGTGTGATGTTACTGCCCCATAACTTACATGGGGTTGACCAAACTTGCAGAAACATGTTTATTTCTGCTGAAAAACACGTTTTGACACTTTCTGTACACTGGGGTTAAGGGCTGAGTGTGTGGGCTCTTCTGAGCCTTGCTGTTACATGGAGATTCAGTTGTCTGAAAAAACGCGTTTATTTCGGGCTGAAAAACACGTTTTGAAAAGTGTGATGTTACTGCCCCATAACTTACATGGGGTTGACCAAACTTGCAGAAACATGTTTATTTCTGCTGAAAAACACGTTTTGACACTTTCTGTACACTGGGGTTAAGGGCTGAGTGTGTGGGCTCTTCTGAGCCTTGCTGTTACAAGGAGATTCAGTTGTCTGAAAAAACGCGTTTATTTCGGGCTGAAAAACACGTTTTGAAAAGTGTGATGTTACTGCCCCATAACTTACATGGGTTTGACCAAACTTGCACAAACATGTTTATTTCTGCTGAAAAACACGTTTTGACTCTTTCTGCACAATGGGGTTAAGGGCTGAGTGTGTGGGCTCTTCTGAGCCTTGCTGTTACAAGTAGATTCAGTTGCCTGAAAAAACGCGTTTATTTCGGGCTGAAAAACACGTTTTGAAAAGTGTGATGTTACTGCCCCATAACTTACATGGGGTTGACCAAACTTGCAGAAACATGTTTATTTCTGCTGAAAAACACGTTTTGACCCTTTCTGCACACTGGGGTTAAGGGCTGAGTGTGTGGGCTCTTCTGACCCTTGCTGTTACAAGTAGATTCAGTTGCCTGAAAAAACGCGTTTATTTCGGGCTGAAAAACACGTTTTGAAAAGTGTTCTGTTACTGCCCCATAACTTACATGGGGTTGACCAAACTTGCAGAAACATGTTTATTTCTGCTGAAAAACACGTTTTGACACTTTCTGTACACTGGGGTTAAGGGCTGAGTGTGTGGGCTCTTCTTAGCCTTGCTGTTACAAGGAGATTCAGTTGTCTGAAAAAACGCGTTTATTTCGGGCTGAAAAACACGTTTTGAAAAGTGTGATGTTACTGCCCCATAACTTACATGGGGTTGACCAAACTTGCAGAAACATGTTTATTTCTGCTGAAAAACACGTTTTGACCCTTTCTGCACACTGGGGTTAAAGGCTGAGTGTGTGGGCTCTTCTGAGCCTTGCTGTTACAAGTAGATTCAGTTGCCTGAAAAAACGCGTTTATTTCGGGCTGAAAAACACGTTTTGAAAAGTGTGATGTTACTGCCCCATAACTTACATGGGGTTGACCAAACTTGCAGAAACATGTTTATTTCTGCTGAAAAACACGTTTTGACACTTTCTGTACACTGGGGTTAAGGGCTGAGTGTGTGGGCTCTTCTGAGCCTTGCTGTTACAAGGAGATTCAGTTGTCTGAAAAAACGCGTTTATTTCGGGCTGAAAAACACGTTTTGAAAAGTGTGATGTTACTGCCCCATAACTTACATGGGGTTGACCAAACTTGCAGAAACATGTTTATTTCTGCTGAAAAACACGTTTTGACCCTTTCTGCACAATGGGGTTAAGGGCTAAGTGTGTGGGCTCTTCTGAGCCTTGCTGTTACAAGGAGATTCAGTTGTCTGAAAAAACGCGTTTATTTCGGGCTGAAAAACACGTTTTGAAAAGTGTGATGTTACTGCCCCATAACTTACATGGGGTTGACCAAACTTGCAGAAACATGTTTATTTCTGCTGAAAAACACGTTTTGACCCTTTCTGCACACTGGGGTTAAGGGCTGAGTGTGTGGGCTCTTCTGAGCCTTGCTGTTACAAGTAGATTCAGTTGCCTGAAAAAACGCGTTTATTTCGGGCTGAAAAACACGTTTTGAAAAGTGTGATGTTACTGCCCCATAACTTACATGGGGTTGACCAAACTTGCAGAAACATGTTTATTTCTGCTGAAAAACACGTTTTGACACTTTCTGTACACTGGGGTTAAGGGCTGAGTGTGTGGGCTCTTCTGAGCCTTGCTGTTACAAGGAGATTCAGTTGTCTGAAAAAACGCGTTTATTTCGGGCTGAAAAACACGTTTTGAAAAGTGTGATGTTACTGCCCCATAACTTACATGGGGTTGACCAAACTTGCAGAAACATGTTTATTTCTGCTGAAAAACACGTTTTGACCCTTTCTGCACAATGGGGTTAAGGGCTGAGTGTGTGGGCTCTTCTGAGCCTTGCTGTTACAAGTAGATTCAGTTGCCTGAAAAAACGCGTTTATTTCGGGCTGAAAAACACGTTTTGAAAAGTGTGATGTTACTGCCCCATAACTTACATGGGGTTGACCAAACTTGCAGAAACATGTTTATTTCTGCTGAAAAACACGTTTTGACACTTTCTGTACACTGGGGTTAAGGGCTGAGTGTGTGGGCTCTTCTGAGCCTTGCTGTTACAAGGAGATTCAGTTGTCTGAAAAAACGGGTTTATTTCGGGCTAAAAAACACGTTTTGAAAAGTGTGATGTTACTGCCCCATAACTTACATGGGGTTGACCAAACTTGCAGAAACATGTTTATTTCTGCTGAAAAACACGTTTTGACACTTTCTGTACACTGGGGTTAAGGGCTGAGTGTGTGGGCTCTTCTGAGCCTTGCTGTTACAAGGAGATTCAGTTGTCTGAAAAAACGCGTTTATTTCGGGCTGAAAAACACGTTTTGAAAAGTGTTCTGTTACTGCCCCATAACTTACATGGGGTTGACCAAACTTGCAGAAACATGTTTATTTCTGCTGAAAAACACGTTTTGACACTTTCTGTACACTGGGGTTAAGGGCTGAGTGTGTGGGCTCTTCTGAGCCTTGCTGTTACAAGTAGATTCAGTTGCCTGAAAAAACGCGTTTATTTCGGGCTGAAAAACACGTTTTGAAAAGTGTGATGTTACTGCCCCATAACTTACATGGGGTTGACCAAACTTGCAGAAACATGTTTATTTCTGCTGAAAAACACGTTTTGACACTTTCTGTACACTGGGGTTAAGGGCTGAGTGTGTGGGCTCTTCTGAGCCTTGCTGTTACAAGGAGATTCAGTTGTCTGAAAAAACGCGTTTATTTCGGGCTGAAAAACACGTTTTGAAAAGTGTGATGTTACTGCCCCATAACTTACATGGGGTTGACCAAACTTGCAGAAACATGTTTATTTCTGCTGAAAAACACGTTTTGACCCTTTCTGCACACTGGGGTTAAGGGCTGAGTGTGTGGGCTCTTCTGAGCCTTGCTGTTACAAGTAGATTCAGTTGCCTGAAAAAACGCGTTTATTTCGGGCTGAAAAACACGTTTTGAAAAGTGTGATGTTACTGCCCCATAACTTACATGGGGTTGACCAAACTTGCAGAAACATGTTTATTTCTGCTGAAAAACACGTTTTGACACTTTCTGTACACTGGGGTTAAGGGCTGAGTGTGTGGGCTCTTCTGAGCCTTGCTGTTACAAGGAGATTCAGTTGTCTGAAAAAACGCGTTTATTTCGGGCTGAAAAACACGTTTTGAAAAGTGTGATGTTACTGCCCCATAACTTACATGGGGTTGACCAAACTTGCAGAAACATGTTTATTTCTGCTGAAAAACACGTTTTGACCCTTTCTGCACACTGGGGTTAAGGGCTGAGTGTGTGGGCTCTTCTGAGCCTTGCTGTTACAAGTAGATTCAGTTGCCTGAAAAAACGCGTTTATTTCGGGCTGAAAAACACGTTTTGAAAAGTGTGATGTTACTGCCCCATAACTTACATGGGGTTGACCAAACTTGCAGAAACATGTTTATTTCTGCTGAAAAACACGTTTTGACACTTTCTGTACACTGGGGTTAAGGGCTGAGTGTGTGGGCTCTTCTGAGCCTTGCTGTTACAAGTAGATTCAGTTGCCTGAAAAAACGCGTTTATTTCGGGCTGAAAAACACGTTTTGAAAAGTGTGATGTTACTGCCCCATAACTTACATGGGGTTGACCAAACTTGCAGAAACATGTTTATTTCTGCTGAAAAACACGTTTTGACACTTTCTGTACACTGGGGTTAAGGGCTGAGTGTGTGGGCTCTTCTGAGCCTTGCTGTTACAAGGAGATTCAGTTGTCTGAAAAAACGCGTTTCTTTCGGGCTGAAAAACACGTTTTGAAAAGTGTGATGTTACTGCCCCATAACTTACATGGGGTTGACCAAACTTGCAGAAACATGTTTATTTCTGCTGAAAAACACGTTTTGACACTTTCTGTACACTCGGGTTAAGGGCTGAGTGTGTGGGCTCTTCTGAGCCTTGCTGTTACAAGGAGATTCAGTTGTCTGAAAAAACGCGTTTATTTCGGGCTGAAAAACACGTTTTGAAAAGTGTTCTGTTACTGCCCCATAACTTACATGGGGTTGACCAAACTTGCAGAAACATGTTTATTTCTGCTGAAAAACACGTTTTGACACTTTCTGTACACTGGGGTTAAGGGCTGAGTGTGTGGGCTCTTCTGAGCCTTGCTGTTACAAGGAGATTCAGTTGTCTGAAAAAACGCGTTTATTTCGGGCTGAAAAACACGTTTTGAAAAGTGTGATGTTACTGCCCCATAACTTACATGGGGTTGACCAAAGTTGCAGAAACATGTTTATTTCTGCTGAAAAACACGTTTTGACCCTTTCTGCACACTGGGGTTAAGGGCTGAGTGTGTGGGCTCTTCTGAGCCTTGCTGTTACAAGTAGATTCAGTTGCCTGAAAAAACGCGTTTATTTCGGGCTGAAAAACACGTTTTGAAAAGTGTGATGTTACTGCCCCATAACTTACATGGGGTTGACCAAACTTGCAGAAACATGTTTATTTCTGCTGAAAAACACGTTTTGACCCTTTCTGCACACTGGGGTTAAGGGCTGAGTGTGTGGGCTCTTCTGAGCCTTGCTGTTACAAGTAGATTCAGTTGTCTGAAAAAACGCGTTTATTTCGGGCTGAAAAACACGTTTTGAAAAGTGTGATGTTACTGCCCCATAACTTACATGGGGTTGACCAAACTTGCAGAAACATGTTTATTTCTGCTGAAAAACACGTTTTGACACTTTCTGTACACTGGGGTTAAGGGCTGAGTGTGTGGGCTCTTCTGAGCCTTGCTGTTACAAGGAGATTCAGTTGTCTGAAAAAACGCGTTTATTTCGGGCTGAAAAACACGTTTTGAAAAGTGTGATGTTACTGCCCCATAACTTACATGGGGTTGACCAAACTTGCAGAAACATGTTTATTTCTGCTGAAAAACACGTTTTGACCCTTTCTGCACACTGGGGTTAAGGGCTGAGTGTGTGGGCTCTTCTGAGCCTTGCTGTTACAAGTAGATTCAGTTGCCTGAAAAAACGCGTTTATTTCGGGCTGAAAAACACGTTTTGAAAAGTGTTCTGTTACTGCCCCATAACTTACATGGGGTTGACCAAACTTGCAGAAACATGTTTATTTCTGCTGAAAAACACGTTTTGACACTTTCTGTACACTGGGGTTAAGGGCTGAGTGTGTGGGCTCTTCTGAGCCTTGCTGTTACAAGGAGATTCAGTTGTCTGAAAAAACGCGTTTATTTCGGGCTGAAAAACACGTTTTGAAAAGTGTGATGTTACTGCCCCATAACTTACATGGGGTTGACCAAACTTGCAGAAACATGTTTATTTCTGCTGAAAAACACGTTTTGACACTTTCTGTACACTGGGGTTAAGGGCTGAGTGTGTGGGCTCTTCTGAGCCTTGCTGTTACAAGGAGATTCAGTTGTCTGAAAAAACGCGTTTATTTCGGGCTTAAAAACACGTTTTGAAAAGTGTTCTGTTACTGCCCCATAACTTACATGGGGTTGACCAAACTTGCAGAAACATGTTTATTTCTGCTGAAAAACACGTTTTGACACTTTCTGTACACTGGGGTTAAGGGCTGAGTGTGTGGGCTCTTCTGAGCCTTGCTGTTACAAGGAGATTCAGTTGTCTGAAAAAACGCGTTTATTTCGGGCTGAAAAACACGTTTTGAAAAGTGTGATGTTACTGCCCCATAACTTACATGGGGTTGACCAAACTTGCAGAAACATGTTTATTTCTGCTGAAAAACACGTTTTGACCCTTTCTGCACACTGGGGTTAAGGGCTGAGTGTGTGGGCTCTTCTGAGCCTTGCTGTTACAAGTAGATTCAGTTGCCTGAAAAAACGCGTTTATTTCGGGCTGAAAAACACGTTTTGAAAAGTGTGATGTTACTGCCCCATAACTTACATGGGGTTGACTAAACTTGCAGAAACATGTTTATTTCTGCTGAAAAACACGTTTTGACACTTTCTGTACACTGGGGTTAAGGGCTGAGTGTGTGGGCTCTTCTGAGCCTTGCTGTTACAAGTAGATTCAGTTGCCTGAAAAAACGCGTTTATTTCGGGCTGAAAAACACGTTTTGAAAAGTGTTCTGTTACTGCCCCATAACTTACATGGGGTTGACCAAACTTGCAGAAACATGTTTATTTCTGCTGAAAAACACGTTTTGACACTTTCTGTACACTGGGGTTAAGGGCTGAGTGTGTGGGCTCTTCTGAGCCTTGCTGTTACAAGTAGATTCAGTTGCCTGAAAAAACGCGTTTATTTCGGGCTGAAAAACACGTTTTGAAAAGTGTGATGTTACTGCCCCATAACTTACATGGGGTTGACCAAACTTGCAGAAACATGTTTATTTCTGCTGAAAAACACGTTTTGACACTTTCTGTACACTGGGGTTAAGGGCTGAGTGTGTGGGCTCTTCTGAGCCTTGCTGTTACAAGGAGATTCAGTTGTCTGAAAAAACGCGTTTATTTCGGGCTGAAAAACACGTTTTGAAAAGTGTGATGTTACTGCCCCATAACTTACATGGGGTTGACCAAACTTGCAGAAACATGTTTATTTCTGCTGAAAAACACGTTTTGACCCTTTCTGCACACTGGGGTTAAGGGCTGAGTGTGTGGGCTCTTCTGAGCCTTGCTGTTACAAGTAGATTCAGTTGTCTGAAAAAACGCGTTTATTTCGGGCTGAAAAACACGTTTTGAAAAGTGTGATGTTACTGCCCCATAACTTACATGGGGTTGACCAAACTTGCAGAAACATGTTTATTTCTGCTGAAAAACACGTTTTGACACTTTCTGTACACTGGGGTTAAGGGCTGAGTGTGTGGGCTCTTCTGAGCCTTGCTGTTACAAGGAGATTCAGTTGTCTGAAAAAACGCGTTTATTTCGGGCTGAAAAACACGTTTTGAAAAGTGTGATGTTACTGCCCCATAACTTACATGGGGTTGACCAAACTTGCAGAAACATGTTTATTTCTGCTGAAAAACACGTTTTGACCCTTTCTGCACACTGGGGTTAAGGGCTGAGTGTGTGGGCTCTTCTGAGCCTTGCTGTTACAAGTAGATTCAGTTGCCTGAAAAAACGCGTTTATTTCGGGCTGAAAAACACGTTTTGAAAAGTGTTCTGTTACTGCCCCATAACTTACATGGGGTTGACCAAACTTGCAGAAACATGTTTATTTCTGCTGAAAAACACGTTTTGACACTTTCTGTACACTGGGGTTAAGGGCTGAGTGTGTGGGCTCTTCTGAGCCTTGCTGTTACAAGGAGATTCAGTTGTCTGAAAAAACGCGTTTATTTCGGGCTGAAAAACACGTTTTGAAAAGTGTGATGTTACTGCCCCATAACTTACATGGGGTTGACCAAACTTGCAGAAACATGTTTATTTCTGCTGAAAAACACGTTTTGACACTTTCTGTACACTGGGGTTAAGGGCTGAGTGTGTGGGCTCTTCTGAGCCTTGCTGTTACATGGAGATTCAGTTGTCTGAAAAAACGCGTTTATTTCGGGCTGAAAAACACGTTTTGAAAAGTGTGATGTTACTGCCCCATAACTTACATGGGGTTGACCAAACTTGCAGAAACATGTTTATTTCTGCTGAAAAACACGTTTTGACACTTTCTGTACACTGGGGTTAAGGGCTGAGTGTGTGGGCTCTTCTGAGCCTTGCTGTTACAAGGAGATTCGGTTGCCTGAAAAAACGCGTTTATTTCGGGCTGAAAAACACGTTTTGAAAAGTGTGATGTTACTGCCCCATAACTTACATGGGGTTGACCAAACTTGCAGAAACATGTTTATTTCTGCTGAAAAACACGTTTTGACCCTTTCTGCACAATGGGGTTAAGGGCTGAGTGTGTGGGCTCTTCTGAGCCTTGCTGTTACAAGTAGATTCAGTTGCCTGAAAAAACGCGTTTATTTCGGGCTGAAAAACACGTTTTGAAAAGTGTGATGTTACTGCCCCATAACTTACATGGGGTTGACCAAACTTGCAGAAACATGTTTATTTCTGCTGAAAAACACGTTTTGACACTTTCTGTACACTGGGGTTAAGGGCTGAGTGTGTGGGCTCTTCTGAGCCTTGCTGTTACAAGGAGATTCAGTTGTCTGAAAAAACGCGTTTATTTCGGGCTGAAAAACACGTTTTGAAAAGTGTGATGTTACTGCCCCATAACTTACATGGGGTTGACCAAACTTGCAGAAACATGTTTATTTCTGCTGAAAAACACGTTTTGACCCTTTCTGCACACTGGGGTTAAGGGCTGAGTGTGTGGGCTCTTCTGAGCCTTGCTGTTACAAGTAGATTCAGTTGCCTGAAAAAACGCGTTTATTTCGGGCTGAAAAACACGTTTTGAAAAGTGTGATGTTACTGCCCCATAACTTACATGGGGTTGACTAAACTTGCAGAAACATGTTTATTTCTGCTGAAAAACACGTTTTGACACTTTCTGTACACTGGGGTTAAGGGCTGAGTGTGTGGGCTCTCCTGAGCCTTGCTGTTACAAGTAGATTCAGTTGCCTGAAAAAACGCGTTTATTTCGGGCTGAAAAACACGTTTTGAAAAGTGTTCTGTTACTGCCCCATAACTTACATGGGGTTGACCAAACTTGCAGAAACATGTTTATTTCTGCTGAAAAACACGTTTTGACACTTTCTGTACACTGGGGTTAAGGGCTGAGTGTGTGGGCTCTTCTGAGCCTTGCTGTTACAAGTAGATTCAGTTGCCTGAAAAAACGCGTTTATTTCGGGCTGAAAAACACGTTTTGAAAAGTGTGATGTTACTGCCCCATAACTTACATGGGGTTGACCAAACTTGCAGAAACATGTTTATTTCTGCTGAAAAACACGTTTTGACACTTTCTGTACACTGGGGTTAAGGGCTGAGTGTGTGGGCTCTTCTGAGCCTTGCTGTTACAAGGAGATTCAGTTGTCTGAAAAAACGCGTTTATTTCGGGCTGAAAAACACGTTTTGAAAAGTGTGATGTTACTGCCCCATAACTTACATGGGGTTGACCAAACTTGCAGAAACATGTTTATTTCTGCTGAAAAACACGTTTTGACACTTTCTGTACACTGGGGTTAAGGGCTGAGTGTGTGGGCTCTTCTGAGCCTTGCTGTTACATGGAGATTCAGTTGTCTGAAAAAACGCGTTTATTTCGGGCTGAAAAACACGTTTTGAAAAGTGTGATGTTACTGCCCCATAACTTACATGGGGTTGACCAAACTTGCAGAAACATGTTTATTTCTGCTGAAAAACACGTTTTGACACTTTCTGTACACTGGGGTTAAGGGCTGAGTGTGTGGGCTCTTCTGAGCCTTGCTGTTACAAGGAGATTCAGTTGTCTGAAAAAACGCGTTTATTTCGGGCTGAAAAACACGTTTTGAAAAGTGTGATGTTACTGCCCCATAACTTACATGGGTTTGACCAAACTTGCACAAACATGTTTATTTCTGCTGAAAAACACGTTTTGACTCTTTCTGCACAATGGGGTTAAGGGCTGAGTGTGTGGGCTCTTCTGAGCCTTGCTGTTACAAGTAGATTCAGTTGCCTGAAAAAACGCGTTTATTTCGGGCTGAAAAACACGTTTTGAAAAGTGTGATGTTACTGCCCCATAACTTACATGGGGTTGACCAAACTTGCAGAAACATGTTTATTTCTGCTGAAAAACACGTTTTGACCCTTTCTGCACACTGGGGTTAAGGGCTGAGTGTGTGGGCTCTTCTGACCCTTGCTGTTACAAGTAGATTCAGTTGCCTGAAAAAACGCGTTTATTTCGGGCTGAAAAACACGTTTTGAAAAGTGTTCTGTTACTGCCCCATAACTTACATGGGGTTGACCAAACTTGCAGAAACATGTTTATTTCTGCTGAAAAACACGTTTTGACACTTTCTGTACACTGGGGTTAAGGGCTGAGTGTGTGGGCTCTTCTTAGCCTTGCTGTTACAAGGAGATTCAGTTGTCTGAAAAAACGCGTTTATTTCGGGCTGAAAAACACGTTTTGAAAAGTGTGATGTTACTGCCCCATAACTTACATGGGGTTGACCAAACTTGCAGAAACATGTTTATTTCTGCTGAAAAACACGTTTTGACCCTTTCTGCACACTGGGGTTAAGGGCTGAGTGTGTGGGCTCTTCTGAGCCTTGCTGTTACAAGTAGATTCAGTTGCCTGAAAAAACGCGTTTATTTCGGGCTGAAAAACACGTTTTGAAAAGTGTGATGTTACTGCCCCATAACTTACATGGGGTTGACCAAACTTGCAGAAACATGTTTATTTCTGCTGAAAAACACGTTTTGACACTTTCTGTACACTGGGGTTAAGGGCTGAGTGTGTGGGCTCTTCTGAGCCTTGCTGTTACAAGGAGATTCAGTTGTCTGAAAAAACGCGTTTATTTCGGGCTGAAAAACACGTTTTGAAAAGTGTGATGTTACTGCCCCATAACTTACATGGGGTTGACCAAACTTGCAGAAACATGTTTATTTCTGCTGAAAAACACGTTTTGACCCTTTCTGCACAATGGGGTTAAGGGCTGAGTGTGTGGGCTCTTCTGAGCCTTGCTGTTACAAGGAGATTCAGTTGTCTGAAAAAACGCGTTTATTTCGGGCTGAAAAACACGTTTTGAAAAGTGTGATGTTACTGCCCCATAACTTACATGGGGTTGACCAAACTTGCAGAAACATGTTTATTTCTGCTGAAAAACACGTTTTGACCCTTTCTGCACACTGGGGTTAAGGGCTGAGTGTGTGGGCTCTTCTGAGCCTTGCTGTTACAAGTAGATTCAGTTGCCTGAAAAAACGCGTTTATTTCGGGCTGAAAAACACGTTTTGAAAAGTGTGATGTTACTGCCCCATAACTTACATGGGGTTGACCAAACTTGCAGAAACATGTTTATTTCTGCTGAAAAACACGTTTTGACACTTTCTGTACACTGGGGTTAAGGGCTGAGTGTGTGGGCTCTTCTGAGCCTTGCTGTTACAAGGAGATTCAGTTGTCTGAAAAAACGCGTTTATTTCGGGCTGAAAAACACGTTTTGAAAAGTGTGATGTTACTGCCCCATAACTTACATGGGGTTGACCAAACTTGCAGAAACATGTTTATTTCTGCTGAAAAACACGTTTTGACCCTTTCTGCACAATGGGGTTAAGGGCTGAGTGTGTGGGCTCTTCTGAGCCTTGCTGTTACAAGTAGATTCAGTTGCCTGAAAAAACGCGTTTATTTCGGGCTGAAAAACACGTTTTGAAAAGTGTGATGTTACTGCCCCATAACTTACATGGGGTTGACCAAACTTGCAGAAACATGTTTATTTCTGCTGAAAAACACGTTTTGACACTTTCTGTACACTGGGGTTAAGGGCTGAGTGTGTGGGCTCTTCTGAGCCTTGCTGTTACAAGGAGATTCAGTTGTCTGAAAAAACGGGTTTATTTCGGGCTGAAAAACACGTTTTGAAAAGTGTGATGTTACTGCCCCATAACTTACATGGGGTTGACCAAACTTGCAGAAACATGTTTATTTCTGCTGAAAAACACGTTTTGACACTTTCTGTACACTGGGGTTAAGGGCTGAGTGTGTGGGCTCTTCTGAGCCTTGCTGTTACAAGGAGATTCAGTTGTCTGAAAAAACGCGTTTATTTCGGGCTGAAAAACACGTTTTGAAAAGTGTTCTGTTACTGCCCCATAACTTACATGGGGTTGACCAAACTTGCAGAAACATGTTTATTTCTGCTGAAAAACACGTTTTGACACTTTCTGTACACTGGGGTTAAGGGCTGAGTGTGTGGGCTCTTCTGAGCCTTGCTGTTACAAGTAGATTCAGTTGCCTGAAAAAACGCGTTTATTTCGGGCTGAAAAACACGTTTTGAAAAGTGTGATGTTACTGCCCCATAACTTACATGGGGTTGACCAAACTTGCAGAAACATGTTTATTTCTGCTGAAAAACACGTTTTGACACTTTCTGTACACTGGGGTTAAGGGCTGAGTGTGTGGGCTCTTCTGAGCCTTGCTGTTACAAGGAGATTCAGTTGTCTGAAAAAACGCGTTTATTTCGGGCTGAAAAACACGTTTTGAAAAGTGTGATGTTACTGCCCCATAACTTACATGGGGTTGACCAAACTTGCAGAAACATGTTTATTTCTGCTGAAAAACACGTTTTGACCCTTTCTGCACACTGGGGTTAAGGGCTGAGTGTGTGGGCTCTTCTGAGCCTTGCTGTTACAAGTAGATTCAGTTGCCTGAAAAAACGCGTTTATTTCGGGCTGAAAAACACGTTTTGAAAAGTGTGATGTTACTGCCCCATAACTTACATGGGGTTGACCAAACTTGCAGAAACATGTTTATTTCTGCTGAAAAACACGTTTTGACACTTTCTGTACACTGGGGTTAAGGGCTGAGTGTGTGGGCTCTTCTGAGCCTTGCTGTTACAAGGAGATTCAGTTGTCTGAAAAAACGCGTTTATTTCGGGCTGAAAAACACGTTTTGAAAAGTGTGATGTTACTGCCCCATAACTTACATGGGGTTGACCAAACTTGCAGAAACATGTTTATTTCTGCTGAAAAACACGTTTTGACCCTTTCTGCACACTGGGGTTAAGGGCTGAGTGTGTGGGCTCTTCTGAGCCTTGCTGTTACAAGTAGATTCAGTTGCCTGAAAAAACGCGTTTATTTCGGGCTGAAAAACACGTTTTGAAAAGTGTGATGTTACTGCCCCATAACTTACATGGGGTTGACCAAACTTGCAGAAACATGTTTATTTCTGCTGAAAAACACGTTTTGACACTTTCTGTACACTGGGGTTAAGGGCTGAGTGTGTGGGCTCTTCTGAGCCTTGCTGTTACAAGTAGATTCAGTTGCCTGAAAAAACGCGTTTATTTCGGGCTGAAAAACACGTTTTGAAAAGTGTGATGTTACTGCCCCATAACTTACATGGGGTTGACCAAACTTGCAGAAACATGTTTATTTCTGCTGAAAAACACGTTTTGACACTTTCTGTACACTGGGGTTAAGGGCTGAGTGTGTGGGCTCTTCTGAGCCTTGCTGTTACAAGGAGATTCAGTTGTCTGAAAAAACGCGTTTCTTTCGGGCTGAAAAACACGTTTTGAAAAGTGTGATGTTACTGCCCCATAACTTACATGGGGTTGACCAAACTTGCAGAAACATGTTTATTTCTGCTGAAAAACACGTTTTGACACTTTCTGTACACTCGGGTTAAGGGCTGAGTGTGTGGGCTCTTCTGAGCCTTGCTGTTACAAGGAGATTCAGTTGTCTGAAAAAACGCGTTTATTTCGGGCTGAAAAACACGTTTTGAAAAGTGTTCTGTTACTGCCCCATAACTTACATGGGGTTGACCAAACTTGCAGAAACATGTTTATTTCTGCTGAAAAACACGTTTTGACACTTTCTGTACACTGGGGTTAAGGGCTGAGTGTGTGGGCTCTTCTGAGCCTTGCTGTTACAAGGAGATTCAGTTGTCTGAAAAAACGCGTTTATTTCGGGCTGAAAAACACGTTTTGAAAAGTGTGATGTTACTGCCCCATAACTTACATGGGGTTGACCAAAGTTGCAGAAACATGTTTATTTCTGCTGAAAAACACGTTTTGACCCTTTCTGCACACTGGGGTTAAGGGCTGAGTGTGTGGGCTCTTCTGAGCCTTGCTGTTACAAGTAGATTCAGTTGCCTGAAAAAACGCGTTTATTTCGGGCTGAAAAACACGTTTTGAAAAGTGTGATGTTACTGCCCCATAACTTACATGGGGTTGACCAAACTTGCAGAAACATGTTTATTTCTGCTGAAAAACACGTTTTGACCCTTTCTGCACACTGGGGTTAAGGGCTGAGTGTGTGGGCTCTTCTGAGCCTTGCTGTTACAAGTAGATTCAGTTGTCTGAAAAAACGCGTTTATTTCGGGCTGAAAAACACGTTTTGAAAAGTGTGATGTTACTGCCCCATAACTTACATGGGGTTGACCAAACTTGCAGAAACATGTTTATTTCTGCTGAAAAACACGTTTTGACCCTTTCTGCACACTGGGGTTAAGGGCTGAGTGTGTGGGCTCTTCTGAGCCTTGCTGTTACAAGTAGATTCAGTTGCCTGAAAAAACGCGTTTATTTCGGGCTGAAAAACACGTTTTGAAAAGTGTGATGTTACTGCCCCATAACTTACATGGGGTTGACCAAACTTGCAGAAACATGTTTATTTCTGCTGAAAAACACGTTTTGACACTTTCTGTACACTGGGGTTAAGGGCTGAGTGTGTGGGCTCTTCTGAGCCTTGCTGTTACAAGTAGATTCAGTTGCCTGAAAAAACGCGTTTATTTCGGGCTGAAAAACACGTTTTGAAAAGTGTGATGTTACTGCCCCATAACTTACATGGGGTTGACCAAACTTGCAGAAACATGTTTATTTCTGCTGAAAAACACGTTTTGACACTTTCTGTACACTGGGGTTAAGGGCTGAGTGTGTGGGCTCTTCTGAGCCTTGCTGTTACAAGGAGATTCAGTTGTCTGAAAAAACGCGTTTCTTTCGGGCTGAAAAACACGTTTTGAAAAGTGTGATGTTACTGCCCCATAACTTACATGGGGTTGACCAAACTTGCAGAAACATGTTTATTTCTGCTGAAAAACACGTTTTGACACTTTCTGTACACTCGGGTTAAGGGCTGAGTGTGTGGGCTCTTCTGAGCCTTGCTGTTACAAGGAGATTCAGTTGTCTGAAAAAACGCGTTTATTTCGGGCTGAAAAACACGTTTTGAAAAGTGTTCTGTTACTGCCCCATAACTTACATGGGGTTGACCAAACTTGCAGAAACATGTTTATTTCTGCTGAAAAACACGTTTTGACACTTTCTGTACACTGGGGTTAAGGGCTGAGTGTGTGGGCTCTTCTGAGCCTTGCTGTTACAAGGAGATTCAGTTGTCTGAAAAAACGCGTTTATTTCGGGCTGAAAAACACGTTTTGAAAAGTGTGATGTTACTGCCCCATAACTTACATGGGGTTGACCAAAGTTGCAGAAACATGTTTATTTCTGCTGAAAAACACGTTTTGACCCTTTCTGCACACTGGGGTTAAGGGCTGAGTGTGTGGGCTCTTCTGAGCCTTGCTGTTACAAGTAGATTCAGTTGCCTGAAAAAACGCGTTTATTTCGGGCTGAAAAACACGTTTTGAAAAGTGTGATGTTACTGCCCCATAACTTACATGGGGTTGACCAAACTTGCAGAAACATGTTTATTTCTGCTGAAAAACACGTTTTGACCCTTTCTGCACACTGGGGTTAAGGGCTGAGTGTGTGGGCTCTTCTGAGCCTTGCTGTTACAAGTAGATTCAGTTGTCTGAAAAAACGCGTTTATTTCGGGCTGAAAAACACGTTTTGAAAAGTGTGATGTTACTGCCCCATAACTTACATGGGGTTGACCAAACTTGCAGAAACATGTTTATTTCTGCTGAAAAACACGTTTTGACACTTTCTGTACACTGGGGTTAAGGGCTGAGTGTGTGGGCTCTTCTGAGCCTTGCTGTTACAAGGAGATTCAGTTGTCTGAAAAAACGCGTTTATTTCGGGCTGAAAAACACGTTTTGAAAAGTGTGATGTTACTGCCCCATAACTTACATGGGGTTGACCAAACTTGCAGAAACATGTTTATTTCTGCTGAAAAACACGTTTTGACCCTTTCTGCACACTGGGGTTAAGGGCTGAGTGTGTGGGCTCTTCTGAGCCTTGCTGTTACAAGTAGATTCAGTTGCCTGAAAAAACGCGTTTATTTCGGGCTGAAAAACACGTTTTGAAAAGTGTTCTGTTACTGCCCCATAACTTACATGGGGTTGACCAAACTTGCAGAAACATGTTTATTTCTGCTGAAAAACACGTTTTGACACTTTCTGTACACTGGGGTTAAGGGCTGAGTGTGTGGGCTCTTCTGAGCCTTGCTGTTACAAGGAGATTCAGTTGTCTGAAAAAACGCGTTTATTTCGGGCTGAAAAACACGTTTTGAAAAGTGTGATGTTACTGCCCCATAACTTACATGGGGTTGACCAAACTTGCAGAAACATGTTTATTTCTGCTGAAAAACACGTTTTGACACTTTCTGTACACTGGGGTTAAGGGCTGAGTGTGTGGGCTCTTCTGAGCCTTGCTGTTACAAGGAGATTCAGTTGTCTGAAAAAACGCGTTTATTTCGGGCTTAAAAACACGTTTTGAAAAGTGTTCTGTTACTGCCCCATAACTTACATGGGGTTGACCAAACTTGCAGAAACATGTTTATTTCTGCTGAAAAACACGTTTTGACACTTTCTGTACACTGGGGTTAAGGGCTGAGTGTGTGGGCTCTTCTGAGCCTTGCTGTTACAAGGAGATTCAGTTGTCTGAAAAAACGCGTTTATTTCGGGCTGAAAAACACGTTTTGAAAAGTGTGATGTTACTGCCCCATAACTTACATGGGGTTGACCAAACTTGCAGAAACATGTTTATTTCTGCTGAAAAACACGTTTTGACCCTTTCTGCACACTGGGGTTAAGGGCTGAGTGTGTGGGCTCTTCTGAGCCTTGCTGTTACAAGTAGATTCAGTTGCCTGAAAAAACGCGTTTATTTCGGGCTGAAAAACACGTTTTGAAAAGTGTGATGTTACTGCCCCATAACTTACATGGGGTTGACCAAACTTGCAGAAACATGTTTATTTCTGCTGAAAAACACGTTTTGACACTTTCTGTACACTGGGGTTAAGGGCTGAGTGTGTGGGCTCTTCTGAGCCTTGCTGTTACATGGAGATTCAGTTGTCTGAAAAAACGCGTTTATTTCGGGCTGAAAAACACGTTTTGAAAAGTGTGATGTTACTGCCCCATAACTTACATGGGGTTGACCAAACTTGCAGAAACATGTTTATTTCTGCTGAAAAACACGTTTTGACACTTTCTGTACACTGGGGTTAAGGGCTGAGTGTGTGGGCTCTTCTGAGCCTTGCTGTTACAAGGAGATTCAGTTGTCTGAAAAAACGCGTTTATTTCGGGCTGAAAAACACGTTTTGAAAAGTGTGATGTTACTGCCCCATAACTTACATGGGTTTGACCAAACTTGCACAAACATGTTTATTTCTGCTGAAAAACACGTTTTGACTCTTTCTGCACAATGGGGTTAAGGGCTGAGTGTGTGGGCTCTTCTGAGCCTTGCTGTTACAAGTAGATTCAGTTGCCTGAAAAAACGCGTTTATTTCGGGCTGAAAAACACGTTTTGAAAAGTGTGATGTTACTGCCCCATAACTTACATGGGGTTGACCAAACTTGCAGAAACATGTTTATTTCTGCTGAAAAACACGTTTTGACCCTTTCTGCACACTGGGGTTAAGGGCTGAGTGTGTGGGCTCTTCTGAGCCTTGCTGTTACAAGTAGATTCAGTTGTCTGAAAAAACGCGTTTATTTCGGGCTGAAAAACACGTTTTGAAAAGTGTGATGTTACTGCCCCATAACTTACATGGGGTTGACCAAACTTGCAGAAACATGTTTATTTCTGCTGAAAAACACGTTTTGACACTTTCTGTACACTGGGGTTAAGGGCTGAGTGTGTGGGCTCTTCTGAGCCTTGCTGTTACAAGGAGATTCAGTTGTCTGAAAAAACGCGTTTATTTCGGGCTGAAAAACACGTTTTGAAAAGTGTGATGTTACTGCCCCATAACTTACATGGGGTTGACCAAACTTGCAGAAACATGTTTATTTCTGCTGAAAAACACGTTTTGACCCTTTCTGCACACTGGGGTTAAGGGCTGAGTGTGTGGGCTCTTCTGAGCCTTGCTGTTACAAGTAGATTCAGTTGCCTGAAAAAACGCGTTTATTTCGGGCTGAAAAACACGTTTTGAAAAGTGTTCTGTTACTGCCCCATAACTTACATGGGGTTGACCAAACTTGCAGAAACATGTTTATTTCTGCTGAAAAACACGTTTTGACACTTTCTGTACACTGGGGTTAAGGGCTGAGTGTGTGGGCTCTTCTGAGCCTTGCTGTTACAAGGAGATTCAGTTGTCTGAAAAAACGCGTTTATTTCGGGCTGAAAAACACGTTTTGAAAAGTGTGATGTTACTGCCCCATAACTTACATGGGGTTGACCAAACTTGCAGAAACATGTTTATTTCTGCTGAAAAACACGTTTTGACACTTTCTGTACACTGGGGTTAAGGGCTGAGTGTGTGGGCTCTTCTGAGCCTTGCTGTTACATGGAGATTCAGTTGTCTGAAAAAACGCGTTTATTTCGGGCTGAAAAACACGTTTTGAAAAGTGTGATGTTACTGCCCCATAACTTACATGGGGTTGACCAAACTTGCAGAAACATGTTTATTTCTGCTGAAAAACACGTTTTGACACTTTCTGTACACTGGGGTTAAGGGCTGAGTGTGTGGGCTCTTCTGAGCCTTGCTGTTACAAGGAGATTCGGTTGCCTGAAAAAACGCGTTTATTTCGGGCTGAAAAACACGTTTTGAAAAGTGTGATGTTACTGCCCCATAACTTACATGGGGTTGACCAAACTTGCAGAAACATGTTTATTTCTGCTGAAAAACACGTTTTGACCCTTTCTGCACAATGGGGTTAAGGGCTGAGTGTGTGGGCTCTTCTGAGCCTTGCTGTTACAAGTAGATTCAGTTGCCTGAAAAAAACGCGTTTATTTCGGGCTGAAAAACACGTTTTGAAAAGTGTGATGTTACTGCCCCATAACTTACATGGGGTTGACCAAACTTGCAGAAACATGTTTATTTCTGCTGAAAAACACGTTTTGACACTTTCTGTACACTGGGGTTAAGGGCTGAGTGTGTGGGCTCTTCTGAGCCTTGCTGTTACAAGGAGATTCAGTTGTCTGAAAAAACGCGTTTATTTCGGGCTGAAAAACACGTTTTGAAAAGTGTGATGTTACTGCCCCATAACTTACATGGGGTTGACCAAACTTGCAGAAACATGTTTATTTCTGCTGAAAAACACGTTTTGACACTTTCTGTACACTGGGGTTAAGGGCTGAGTGTGTGGGCTCTTCTGAGCCTTGCTGTTACAAGGAGATTCAGTTGTCTGAAAAAACGCGTTTATTTCGGGCTGAAAAACACGTTTTGAAAAGTGTGATGTTACTGCCCCATAACTTACATGGGGTTGACCAAACTTGCAGAAACATGTTTATTTCTGCTGAAAAACACGTTTTGACACTTTCTGTACACTGGGGTTAAGGGCTGAGTGTGTGGGCTCTTCTGAGCCTTGCTGTTACATGGAGATTCAGTTGTCTGAAAAAACGCGTTTATTTCGGGCTGAAAAACACGTTTTGAAAAGTGTGATGTTACTGCCCCATAACTTACATGGGGTTGACCAAACTTGCAGAAACATGTTTATTTCTGCTGAAAAACACGTTTTGACACTTTCTGTACACTGGGGTTAAGGGCTGAGTGTGTGGGCTCTTCTGAGCCTTGCTGTTACAAGGAGATTCAGTTGTCTGAAAAAACGCGTTTATTTCGGGCTGAAAAACACGTTTTGAAAAGTGTGATGTTACTGCCCCATAACTTACATGGGTTTGACCAAACTTGCACAAACATGTTTATTTCTGCTGAAAAACACGTTTTGACTCTTTCTGCACAATGGGGTTAAGGGCTGAGTGTGTGGGCTCTTCTGAGCCTTGCTGTTACAAGTAGATTCAGTTGCCTGAAAAAACGCGTTTATTTCGGGCTGAAAAACACGTTTTGAAAAGTGTGATGTTACTGCCCCATAACTTACATGGGGTTGACCAAACTTGCAGAAACATGTTTATTTCTGCTGAAAAACACGTTTTGACCCTTTCTGCACACTGGGGTTAAGGGCTGAGTGTGTGGGCTCTTCTGACCCTTGCTGTTACAAGTAGATTCAGTTGCCTGAAAAAACGCGTTTATTTCGGGCTGAAAAACACGTTTTGAAAAGTGTTCTGTTACTGCCCCATAACTTACATGGGGTTGACCAAACTTGCAGAAACATGTTTATTTCTGCTGAAAAACACGTTTTGACACTTTCTGTACACTGGGGTTAAGGGCTGAGTGTGTGGGCTCTTCTTAGCCTTGCTGTTACAAGGAGATTCAGTTGTCTGAAAAAACGCGTTTATTTCGGGCTGAAAAACACGTTTTGAAAAGTGTGATGTTACTGCCCCATAACTTACATGGGGTTGACCAAACTTGCAGAAACATGTTTATTTCTGCTGAAAAACACGTTTTGACCCTTTCTGCACACTGGGGTTAAGGGCTGAGTGTGTGGGCTCTTCTGAGCCTTGCTGTTACAAGTAGATTCAGTTGCCTGAAAAAACGCGTTTATTTCGGGCTGAAAAACACGTTTTGAAAAGTGTGATGTTACTGCCCCATAACTTACATGGGGTTGACCAAACTTGCAGAAACATGTTTATTTCTGCTGAAAAACACGTTTTGACACTTTCTGTACACTGGGGTTAAGGGCTGAGTGTGTGGGCTCTTCTGAGCCTTGCTGTTACAAGGAGATTCAGTTGTCTGAAAAAACGCGTTTATTTCGGGCTGAAAAACACGTTTTGAAAAGTGTGATGTTACTGCCCCATAACTTACATGGGGTTGACCAAACTTGCAGAAACATGTTTATTTCTGCTGAAAAACACGTTTTGACCCTTTCTGCACAATGGGGTTAAGGGCTGAGTGTGTGGGCTCTTCTGAGCCTTGCTGTTACAAGGAGATTCAGTTGTCTGAAAAAACGCGTTTATTTCGGGCTGAAAAACACGTTTTGAAAAGTGTGATGTTACTGCCCCATAACTTACATGGGGTTGACCAAACTTGCAGAAACATGTTTATTTCTGCTGAAAAACACGTTTTGTCCCTTTCTGCACACTGGGGTTAAGGGCTGAGTGTGTGGGCTCTTCTGAGCCTTGCTGTTACAAGTAGATTCAGTTGCCTGAAAAAACGCGTTTATTTCGGGCTGAAAAACACGTTTTGAAAAGTGTGATGTTACTGCCCCATAACTTACATGGGGTTGACCAAACTTGCAGAAACATGTTTATTTCTGCTGAAAAACACGTTTTGACACTTTCTGTACACTGGGGTTAAGGGCTGAGTGTGTGGGCTCTTCTGAGCCTTGCTGTTACAAGGAGATTCAGTTGTCTGAAAAAACGCGTTTATTTCGGGCTGAAAAACACGTTTTGAAAAGTGTGATGTTACTGCCCCATAACTTACATGGGGTTGACCAAACTTGCAGAAACATGTTTATTTCTGCTGAAAAACACGTTTTGACCCTTTCTGCACAATGGGGTTAAGGGCTGAGTGTGTGGGCTCTTCTGAGCCTTGCTGTTACAAGTAGATTCAGTTGCCTGAAAAAACGCGTTTATTTCGGGCTGAAAAACACGTTTTGAAAAGTGTGATGTTACTGCCCCATAACTTACATGGGGTTGACCAAACTTGCAGAAACATGTTTATTTCTGCTGAAAAACACGTTTTGACACTTTCTGTACACTGGGGTTAAGGGCTGAGTGTGTGGGCTCTTCTGAGCCTTGCTGTTACAAGGAGATTCAGTTGTCTGAAAAAACGGGTTTATTTCGGGCTGAAAAACACGTTTTGAAAAGTGTGATGTTACTGCCCCATAACTTACATGGGGTTGACCAAACTTGCAGAAACATGTTTATTTCTGCTGAAAAACACGTTTTGACACTTTCTGTACACTGGGGTTAAGGGCTGAGTGTGTGGGCTCTTCTGAGCCTTGCTGTTACAAGGAGATTCAGTTGTCTGAAAAAACGCGTTTATTTCGGGCTGAAAAACACGTTTTGAAAAGTGTTCTGTTACTGCCCCATAACTTACATGGGGTTGACCAAACTTGCAGAAACATGTTTATTTCTGCTGAAAAACACGTTTTGACACTTTCTGTACACTGGGGTTAAGGGCTGAGTGTGTGGGCTCTTCTGAGCCTTGCTGTTACAAGTAGATTCAGTTGCTGAAAAAACGCGTTTATTTCGGGCTGAAAAACACGTTTTGAAAAGTGTGATGTTACTGCCCCATAACTTACATGGGGTTGACCAAACTTGCAGAAACATGTTTATTTCTGCTGAAAAACACGTTTTGACACTTTCTGTACACTGGGGTTAAGGGCTGAGTGTGTGGGCTCTTCTGAGCCTTGCTGTTACAAGGAGATTCAGTTGTCTGAAAAAACGCGTTTATTTCGGGCTGAAAAACACGTTTTGAAAAGTGTGATGTTACTGCCCCATAACTTACATGGGGTTGACCAAACTTGCAGAAACATGTTTATTTCTGCTGAAAAACACGTTTTGACCCTTTCTGCACACTGGGGTTAAGGGCTGAGTGTGTGGGCTCTTCTGAGCCTTGCTGTTACAAGTAGATTCAGTTGCCTGAAAAAACGCGTTTATTTCGGGCTGAAAAACACGTTTTGAAAAGTGTGATGTTACTGCCCCATAACTTACATGGGGTTGACCAAACTTGCAGAAACATGTTTATTTCTGCTGAAAAACACGTTTTGACACTTTCTGTACACTGGGGTTAAGGGCTGAGTGTGTGGGCTCTTCTGAGCCTTGCTGTTACAAGGAGATTCAGTTGTCTGAAAAAACGCGTTTATTTCGGGCTGAAAAACACGTTTTGAAAAGTGTGATGTTACTGCCCCATAACTTACATGGGGTTGACCAAACTTGCAGAAACATGTTTATTT
Organism: Lepisosteus oculatus; assembly: GCF_040954835.1. Lineage (NCBI taxonomy): Eukaryota > Metazoa > Chordata > Actinopteri > Semionotiformes > Lepisosteidae > Lepisosteus > Lepisosteus oculatus. The sequence continues at coordinate 61,217 of NW_027168076.1, forward strand.
CTGCTGAAAAACACGTTTTGACACTTTCTGTACACTGGGGTTAAGGGCTGAGTGTGTGGGCTCTTCTGAGCCTTGCTGTTACAAGGAGATTCAGTTGTCTGAAAAAACGCGTTTATTTCGGGCTGAAAAACACGTTTTGAAAAGTGTGATGTTACTGCCCCATAACTTACATGGGGTTGACCAAACTTGCAGAAACATGTTTATTTCTGCTGAAAAACACGTTTTGACACTTTCTGTACACTGGGGTTAAGGGCTGAGTGTGTGGGCTCTTCTGAGCCTTGCTGTTACAAGTAGATTCAGTTGCCTGAAAAAACGCGTTTATTTCGGGCTGAAAAACACGTTTTGAAAAGTGTGATGTTACTGCCCCATAACTTACATGGGGTTGACCAAACTTGCAGAAACATGTTTATTTCTGCTGAAAAACACGTTTTGACACTTTCTGTACACTGGGGTTAAGGGCTGAGTGTGTGGGCTCTTCTGAGCCTTGCTGTTACAAGTAGATTCAGTTGCCTGAAAAAACGCGTTTATTTCGGGCTGAAAAACACGTTTTGAAAAGTGTGATGTTACTGCCCCATAACTTACATGGGGTTGACCAAACTTGCAGAAACATGTTTATTTCTGCTGAAAACACGTTTTGACACTTTCTGCACACTGGGGTTAAGGGCTGAGTGTGTGGGCTCTTCTGAGCCTTGCTGTTACAAGTAGATTCAGTTGTCTGAAAAAACGCGTTTCTTTCGGGCTGAAAAACACGTTTTGAAAAGTGTGATGTTACTGCCCCATAACTTACATGGGGTTGACCAAACTTGCAGAAACATGTTTATTTCTGCTGAAAAACACGTTTTGACACTTTCTGTACACTCGGGTTAAGGGCTGAGTGTGTGGGCTCTTCTGAGCCTTGCTGTTACAAGGAGATTCAGTTGTCTGAAAAACGCGTTTATTTCGGGCTGAAAAACACGTTTTGAAAAGTGTTCTGTTACTGCCCCATAACTTACATGGGTTGACCAAACTTGCAGAAACATGTTTATTTCTGCTGAAAAACCGTTTTGACACTTTCTGTACACTGGGGTTAAGGGCTGAGTGTGTGGGCTCTTCTGAGCCTTGCTGTTACAAGGAGATTCAGTTGTCTGAAAAAACGCGTTTATTTCGGGCTGAAAAACACGTTTTGAAAAGTGTGATGTTACTGCCCCATAACTTACATGGGGTTGACCAAAGTTGCAGAAACATGTTTATTTCTGCTGAAAAACACGTTTTGACCCTTTCTGCACACTGGGGTTAAGGGCTGAGTGTGTGGGCTCTTCTGGAGCCTTGCTGTTACAAGTAGATTCAGTTGCCTGAAAAAACGCGTTTATTTCGGGCTGAAAAACACGTTTTGAAAAGTGTGATGTTACTGCCCCATAACTTACATGGGGTTGACCAAACTTGCAGAAACATGTTTATTTCTGCTGAAAAACACGTTTTGACCCTTTCTGCACCACTGGGGTTAAGGGCTGAGTGTGTGGGCTCTTCTGAGCCTTGCTGTTACAAGTAGATTCAGTTGTCTGAAAAAACGCGTTTATTTCGGGCTGAAAAACACGTTTTGAAAAGTGTGATGTTACTGCCCCATAACTTACATGGGGTTGACCAAACTTGCAGAAACATGTTTATTTCTGCTGAAAAACACGTTTTGACACTTTCTGTACACTCGGGTTAAGGGCTGAGTGTGTGGGCTCTTCTGAGCCTTGCTGTTACAAGGAGATTCAGTTGTCTGAAAAAACGCGTTTATTTCGGGCTGAAAAACACGTTTTGAAAAGTGTTCTGTTACTGCCCCATAACTTACATGGGGTTGACCAAACTTGCAGAAACATGTTTATTTCTGCTGAAAAACACGTTTTGACACTTTCTGTACACTGGGGTTAAGGGCTGAGTGTGTGGGCTCTTCTGAGCCTTGCTGTTACAAGGAGATTCAGTTGTCTGAAAAAACGCGTTTATTTCGGGCTGAAAAACACGTTTGAAAAGTGTGATGTTACTGCCCCATAACTTACATGGGGTTGACCAAAGTTGCAGAAACATGTTTATTTCTGCTGAAAAACACGTTTTGACCCTTTCTGCACACTGGGGTTAAGGGCTGAGTGTGTGGGCTCTTCTGAGCCTTGCTGTTACAAGTAGATTCAGTTGCCTGAAAAAACGCGTTTATTTCGGGCTGAAAAACACGTTTTGAAAAGTGTGATGTTACTGCCCCATAACTTACATGGGGTTGACCAAACTTGCAGAAACATGTTTATTTCTGCTGAAAAACACGTTTTGACCCTTTCTGCACACTGGGGTTAAGGCTGAGTGTGTGGGCTCTTCTGAGCCTTGCTGTTACAAGTAGATTCAGTTGTCTGAAAAAACGCGTTTATTTCGGGCTGAAAAACACGTTTTGAAAAGTGTGATGTTACTGCCCCATAACTTACATGGGGTTGACCAAACTTGCAGAAACATGTTTATTTCTGCTGAAAAACACGTTTTGACACTTTCTGTACACTGGGGTTAAGGGCTGAGTGTGTGGGCTCTTCTGAGCCTTGCTGTTACAAGGAGATTCAGTTGTCTGAAAAAACGCGTTTATTTCGGGCTGAAAAACACGTTTTGAAAAGTGTGATGTTACTGCCCCATAACTTACATGGGGTTGACCAAACTTGCAGAAACATGTTTATTTCTGCTGAAAAACACGTTTTGACACTTTCTGTACACTGGGGTTAAGGGCTGAGTGTGTGGGCTCTTCTGAGCCTTGCTGTTACAAGGAGATTCAGTTGTCTGAAAAAACGCGTTTATTTCGGGCTTAAAAACACGTTTTGAAAAGTGTTCTGTTACTGCCCCATAACTTACATGGGGTTGACCAAACTTGCAGAAACATGTTTATTTCTGCTGAAAAACACGTTTTGACACTTTCTGTACACTGGGGTTAAGGGCTGAGTGTGTGGGCTCTTCTGAGCCTTGCTGTTACAAGGAGATTCAGTTGTCTGAAAAAACGCGTTTATTTCGGTCTGAAAAACACGTTTTGAAAAGTGTGATGTTACTGCCCCATAACTTACATGGGGTTGACCAAACTTGCAGAAACATGTTTATTTCTGCTGAAAAACACGTTTTGACCCTTTCTGCACACTGGGGTTAAGGGCTGAGTGTGTGGGCTCTTCTGAGCCTTGCTGTTACAAGTAGATTCAGTTGTCTGAAAAAACGCGTTTATTTCGGGCTGAAAAACACGTTTTGAAAAGTGTTCTGTTACTGCCCCATAACTTACATGGGGTTGACCAAACTTGCAGAAACATGTTTATTTCTGCTGAAAAACACGTTTTGACACTTTCTGTACACTGGGGTTAAGGGCTGAGTGTGTGGGCTCTTCTGAGCCTTGCTGTTACAAGGAGATTCAGTTGTCTGAAAAAACGCGTTTATTTCGGGCTGAAAAACACGTTTTGAAAAGTGTGATGTTACTGCCCCATAACTTACATGGGGTTGACCAAACTTGCAGAAACATGTTTATTTCTGCTGAAAAACACGTTTTGACACTTTCTGTACACTGGGGTTAAGGGCTGAGTGTGTGGGCTCTTCTGAGCCTTGCTGTTACAAGGAGATTCAGTTGTCTGAAAAAACGCGTTTATTTCGGGCTTAAAAACACGTTTTGAAAAGTGTTCTGTTACTGCCCCATAACTTACATGGGGTTGACCAAACTTGCAGAAACATGTTTATTTCTGCTGAAAAACACGTTTTGACACTTTCTGTACACTGGGGTTAAGGGCTGAGTGTGTGGGCTCTTCTGAGCCTTGCTGTTACAAGGAGATTCAGTTGTCTGAAAAAACGCGTTTATTTCGGTCTGAAAAACACGTTTTGAAAAGTGTGATGTTACTGCCCCATAACTTACATGGGGTTGACCAAACTTGCAGAAACATGTTTATTTCTGCTGAAAAACACGTTTTGACCCTTTCTGCACACTGGGGTTAAGGGCTGAGTGTGTGGGCTCTTCTGAGCCTTGCTGTTACAAGTAGATTCAGTTGCCTGAAAAAACGCGTTTATTTCGGGCTGAAAAACACGTTTTGAAAAGTGTGATGTTACTGCCCCATAACTTACATGGGGTTGACCAAACTTGCAGAAACATGTTTATTTCTGCTGAAAAACACGTTTTGACACTTTCTGTACACTGGGGTTAAGGGCTGAGTGTGTGGGCTCTTCTGAGCCTTGCTGTTACAAGGAGATTCAGTTGTCTGAAAAAACGCGTTTATTTCGGGCTGAAAAACACGTTTTGAAAAGTGTGATGTTACTGCCCCATAACTTACATGGGGTTGACCAAACTTGCAGAAACATGTTTATTTCTGCTGAAAAACACGTTTTGACACTTTCTGCACACTGGGGTTAAGGGCTGAGTGTGTGGGCTCTTCTGAGCCTTGCTGTTACATGGAGATTCAGTTGTCTGAAAAACGCGTTTATTTCGGGCTGAAAAACACGTTTGAAAAGTGTGATGTTACTGCCCCATAACTTACATGGGGTTGACCAAACTTGCAGAAACATGTTTATTTCTGCTGAAAAACACGTTTTGACACTTTCTGTACACTGGGGTTAAGGGCTGAGTGTGTGGGCTCTTCTGAGCCTTGCTGTTACAAGTAGATTCAGTTGCCTGAAAAAACGCGTTTATTTCGGGCTGAAAAACACGTTTTGAAAAGTGTGATGTTACTGCCCCATAACTTACATGGGGTTGACCAAACTTGCAGAAACATGTTTATTTCTGCTGAAAACACGTTTTGACACTTTCTGTACACTGGGGTTAAGGGCTGAGTGTGTGGGCTCTTCTGAGCCTTGCTGTTACAAGGAGATTCAGTTGTCTGAAAAAACGCGTTTATTTCGGGCTGAAAAACACGTTTTGAAAAGTGTGATGTTACTGCCCCATAACTTACATGGGGTTGACCAAACTTGCAGAAACATGTTTATTTCTGCTGAAAAACACGTTTTGACACTTTCTGTACACTGGGGTTAAGGGCTGAGTGTGTGGGCTCTTCTGAGCCTTGCTGTTACAAGGAGATTCAGTTGTCTGAAAAAACGCGTTTATTTCGGGCTGAAAAACACGTTTTGAAAAGTGTTCTGTTACTGCCCCATAACTTACATGGGGTTGACCAAACTTGCAGAAACATGTTTATTTCTGCTGAAAAACACGTTTTGACACTTTCTGTACACTGGGGTTAAGGGCTGAGTGTGTGGGCTCTTCTGAGCCTTGCTGTTACAAGGAGATTCAGTTGTCTGAAAAAACGCGTTTATTTCGGGCTGAAAAACACGTTTTGAAAAGTGTGATGTTACTGCCCCATAACTTACATGGGGTTGACCAAACTTGCAGAAACATGTTTATTTCTGCTGAAAAACACGTTTTGACCCTTTCTGCACACTGGGGTTAAGGGCTGAGTGTGTGGGCTCTTCTGAGCCTTGCTGTTACAAGTAGATTCAGTTGCCTGAAAAAACGCGTTTATTTCGGGCTGAAAAACACGTTTTGAAAAGTGTTCTGTTACTGCCCCATAACTTACATGGGGTTGACCAAACTTGCAGAAACATGTTTATTTCTGCTGAAAAACACGTTTTGACACTTTCTGTACACTGGGGTTAAGGGCTGAGTGTGTGGGCTCTTCTGAGCCTTGCTGTTACAAGGAGATTCAGTTGTCTGAAAAAACGCGTTTATTTCGGGCTGAAAAACACGTTTTGAAAAGTGTGATGTTACTGCCCCATAACTTACATGGGGTTGACCAAACTTGCAGAAACATGTTTATTTCTGCTGAAAAACACGTTTTGACACTTTCTGTACACTGGGGTTAAGGGCTGAGTGTGTGGGCTCTTCTGAGCCTTGCTGTTACAAGGAGATTCAGTTGTCTGAAAAAACGCGTTTATTTCGGGCTGAAAAACACGTTTTGAAAAGTGTGATGTTACTGCCCCATAACTTACATGGGGTTGACCAAACTTGCAGAAACATGTTTATTTCTGCTGAAAAACACGTTTTGACCCTTTCTGCACACTGGGGTTAAGGGCTGAGTGTGTGGGCTCTTCTGAGCCTTGCTGTTACAAGTAGATTCAGTTGCCTGAAAAACGCGTTTATTTCGGGCTGAAAAACACGTTTTGAAAAGTGTGATGTTACTGCCCCATAACTTACATGGGGTTGACCAAACTTGCAGAAACATGTTTATTTCTGCTGAAAAACACGTTTTGACACTTTCTGTACACTGGGGTTAAGGGCTGAGTGTGTGGGCTCTTCTGAGCCTTGCTGTTACAAGTAGATTCAGTTGCCTGAAAAAACGCGTTTATTTCGGGCTGAAAAACACGTTTTGAAAAGTGTGATGTTACTGCCCCATAACTTACATGGGGTTGACCAAACTTGCAGAAACATGTTTATTTCTGCTGAAAAACACGTTTTGACACTTTCTGTACACTGGGGTTAAGGGCTGAGTGTGTGGGCTCTTCTGAGCCTTGCTGTTACAAGGAGATTCAGTTGTCTGAAAAAACGCGTTTCTTTCGGGCTGAAAAACACGTTTTGAAAAGTGTGATGTTACTGCCCCATAACTTACATGGGGTTGACCAAACTTGCAGAAACATGTTTATTTCTGCTGAAAAACACGTTTTGACACTTTCTGTACACTCGGGTTAAGGGCTGAGTGTGTGGGCTCTTCTGAGCCTTGCTGTTACAAGGAGATTCAGTTGTCTGAAAAAACGCGTTTATTTCGGGCTGAAAAACACGTTTTGAAAAGTGTTCTGTTACTGCCCCATAACTTACATGGGGTTGACCAAACTTGCAGAAACATGTTTATTTCTGCTGAAAAACACGTTTTGACACTTTCTGTACACTGGGGTTAAGGGCTGAGTGTGTGGGCTCTTCTGAGCCTTGCTGTTACAAGGAGATTCAGTTGTCTGAAAAAACGCGTTTATTTCGGGCTGAAAAACACGTTTTGAAAAGTGTGATGTTACTGCCCCATAACTTACATGGGGTTGACCAAAGTTGCAGAAACATGTTTATTTCTGCTGAAAAACACGTTTTGACCCTTTCTGCACACTGGGGTTAAGGGCTGAGTGTGTGGGCTCTTCTGAGCCTTGCTGTTACAAGTAGATTCAGTTGCCTGAAAAAACGCGTTTATTTCGGGCTGAAAAACACGTTTTGAAAAGTGTGATGTTACTGCCCCATAACTTACATGGGGTTGACCAAACTTGCAGAAACATGTTTATTTCTGCTGAAAAACACGTTTTGACCCTTTCTGCACACTGGGGTTAAGGGCTGAGTGTGTGGGCTCTTCTGAGCCTTGCTGTTACAAGTAGATTCAGTTGTCTGAAAAAACGCGTTTATTTCGGGCTGAAAAACACGTTTTGAAAAGTGTGATGTTACTGCCCCATAACTTACATGGGGTTGACCAAACTTGCAGAACATGTTTATTTCTGCTGAAAAACACGTTTTGACACTTTCTGTACACTCGGGTTAAGGGCTGAGTGTGTGGGCTCTTCTGAGCCTTGCTGTTACAAGGAGATTCAGTTGTCTGAAAAAACGCGTTTATTTCGGGCTGAAAAACACGTTTTGAAAAGTGTTCTGTTACTGCCCCATAACTTACATGGGGTTGACCAAACTTGCAGAAACATGTTTATTTCTGCTGAAAAACACGTTTTGACACTTTCTGTACACTGGGGTTAAGGGCTGAGTGTGTGGGCTCTTCTGAGCCTTGCTGTTACAAGGAGATTCAGTTGTCTGAAAAAACGCGTTTATTTCGGGCTGAAAAACACGTTTTGAAAAGTGTGATGTTACTGCCCCATAACTTACATGGGGTTGACCAAAGTTGCAGAAACATGTTTATTTCTGCTGAAAAACACGTTTTGACCCTTTCTGCACACTGGGGTTAAGGGCTGAGTGTGTGGGCTCTTCTGAGCCTTGC
>NW_027168077.1:0-68993 GCF_040954835.1 Lepisosteus oculatus
TTACATGGGGTTGACCAAACTTGCAGAAACATGTTTATTTCTGCTGAAAAACACGTTTTGACCCTTTCTGCACACTGGGGTTAAGGGCTGAGTGTGTGGGCACTTCTGAGCCTTGCTGTTACAAGGATATTCAGTTGTCTGAATAAACGCGTTTATTTCGGGCTGAAAAACACGTTTTGAAAAGTGTGATGTTACTGCCCCATAACTTACATGGGGTTGACCAAACTTGCAGAAACATGTTTATTTCTGCTGAAAAACACGTTTTGACCCTTTCTGCACACTGGGGTTAAGGGCTGAGTGTGTGGGCACTTCTGAGCCTTGCTGTTACAAGGAGATTCAGTTGTCTGAAAAAACGCGCTTATTTCGGGCTGAAAAACACGTTTTGAAAAGTGTGATGTTACTGCCCCATAACTTACATGGGGTTGACCAACTTGCAGAAACATGTTTATTTCTGCTGAAAAACACGTTTTGACCCTTTCTGCACACTGGGGTTAAGGGCTGAGTGTGTGGGCACCTCTGAGCCTTGCTGTTACAAGGAGATTCAGTTGTCTGAAAAAACGCGCTTATTTCGGGCTGAAAAACACGTTTTGAAAAGTGTGATGTTACTGTCCCATAACTTACATGGGGTTGACCAAACTTGCAGAAACATGTTTATTCTGCTGAAAAACACGTTTTGACCCTTTCTGCACACTGGGGTTAAGGGCTGAGTGTGTGGGCACTTCTGAGCCTTGCTGTTACACGTAGATTCAGTTGCCTGAAAAAACGTGTTTATTTCGGGCTGAAAAACACGTTTTGAAAAGTGTGATGTTACTGCCCCATAACTTACATGGGGTTGACCAAACTTGCAGAAACATGTTTATTTCTGCTGAAAAACACGTTTTGACCCTTTCTGCACACTGGGGTTAAGGGCTGAGTGTGTGGGCACTTCTGAGCCTTGCTGTTACAAGGAGATTCAGTTGTCTGAAAAAACGCGTTTATTTCGAGCTGAAAAACACGTTTTGAAAAGTGTGATGTGACTGCCCCATAACTTACATGGGGTTGACCAAACTTGCAGAAACATGTTTATTTCTGCTGAAAAACACGTTTTGACCTTTTCTGCACACTGGGGTTAAGGGCTGAGTGTGTGGGCACTTCTGAGCCTTGCTGTTACAAGTAGATTCAGTTGCCTGAAAAAACGTGTTTATTTCGGGCTGAAAAACACGTTTTGAAAAGTGTGATGTTACTGCCCCATAACTTACATGGGGTTGACCAAACTTGCAGAAACATGTTTATTTCTGCTGAAAACACGTTTTGACCCTTTCTGCACACTGGGGTTAAGGGCTGAGTGTGAGGGCACTTCTGAGCCTTGCTGTTACAAGGAGATTCAGTTGTCTAAAAAAACGCGCTTATTTCGGGCTGAAAAACACGTTTTGAAAAGTGTGATGTTACTGCCCCATAACTTACATGGGGTTGACCAAACTTGCAGAAACATGTTTATTTCTGCTGAAAAACACGTTTTGACCCTTTCTGCACACTGGGGTTAAGGGCTGAGTGTGTGGGCACCTCTGAGCCTTGCTGTTACAAGGAGATTCAGTTGTCTGAAAAAACGCGTTTATTTCGAGCTGAAAACACGTTTGAAAAGTGTGATGTGACTGCCCACATAACTTACATGGGGTTGACCAAACTTGCAGAAACATGTTTATTTCTGCTGAAAAACACGTTTTGACCCTTTCTGCACACTGGGGTTAAGGGTTGAGTGTGTGGGCACTTCTGAGCCTTGCTGTTACAAGGATATTCAGTTGTCTGAATAAACGCGTTTATTTCGGGCTGAAAAACCACGTTTTGAAAAGTGTGATGTTACTGCCCCATAACTTACATGGGGTTGACCAAACTTGCAGAAACATGTTTATTTCTGCTGAAAAACACGTTTTGACCCTTTCTGCACACTGGGGTTAAGGGCTGAGTGTGTGGGCACTTCTGAGCCTTGCTGTTACAAGTAGATTCAGTTGCCTGAAAAAACGCGTTTATTTCGGGCTGAAAAACACGTTTGAAAAGAGTGATGTTACTGCCCCATAACTTACATGGGGTTGACCAAACTTGCAGAAACATGTTTATTTCTGCTGAAAAACACGTTTTGACCCTTTCTGCACACTGGGGTTAAGGGCTGAGTGTGTGGGCACTTCTGAGCCTTGCTGTTACAAGGAGATTCAGTTGTCTGAAAAAACGCGCTTATTTCGGGCTGAAAACACGTTTTGAAAAGTGTGATGTTACTGCCCCATAACTTACATGGGGTTGACCAAACTTGCAGAAACATGTTTATTTCTGCTGAAAAACACGTTTTGACCCTTTCTGCACACTGGGGTTAAGGGCTGAGTGTGTGGGCACTTCTGAGCCTTGCTGTTACACGTAGATTCAGTTGCCTGAAAAAAACGTGTTTATTTCGGGCTGAAAAACACGTTTTGAAAAGTGTGATGTTACTGCCCCATAACTTACATGGGGTTGACCAAACTTGCAGAAACATGTTTATTTCTGCTGAAAAACACGTTTTGACCCTTTCTGCACACTGGGGTTAAGGGCTGAGTGTGTGGGCACTTCTGAGCCTTGCTGTTACAAGGAGATTCAGTTGTCTGAAAAAACGCGTTTATTTCGAGCTGAAAAACACGTTTTGAAAAGTGTGATGTGACTGCCCCATAACTTACATGGGGTTGACCAAACTTGTGGAAACATGTTTATTTCTGCTGAAAAACACGTTTTGACCTTTTCTGCACACTGGGGTTAAGGGCTGAGTGTGTGGGCACTTCTGAGCCTTGCTGTTACAAGGAGATTCAGTTGCCTGAAAAAACGCGCTTATTTCGGGCTGAAAAACACGTTTTGAAAAGTGTGATGTTACTGCCCCATAACTTACATGGGGTTTACCAAACTTGCAGAAACATGTTTATTTCTGCTGAAAAACACGTTTTGACCCTTTCTGCACACTGGGGTTAAGGGCTGAGTGTGTGGGCACTTCTGAGCCTTGCTGTTAGAAGTAGATTCAGTTGACTGAAAAAAAGTGTTTATTTCGGGCTGAAAAACACGTTTTGAAAAGTGTGATGTTACTGCCCCATAACTTACATGGGGTTGACCAAACTTGCAGAAACATGTTTATTTCTGCTGAAAAACACGTTTTGACCCTTTCTGCACACTGGGGTTAAGGGCTGAGTGTGAGGGCACTTCTGAGCCTTGCTGTTACAAGGAGATTCAGTTGTCTAAAAAAACGCGCTTATTTCGGGCTGAAAAACACGTTTTGAAAAGTGTGATGTTACTGCCCCATAACTTACATGGGGTTGACCAAACTTGCAGAAACATGTTTATTTCTGCTGAAAAACACGTTTTGACCCTTTCTGCACACTGGGGTTAAGGGCTGAGTGTGTGGGCACCTCTGAGCCTTGCTGTTACAAGGAGATTCAGTTGTCTGAAAAAACGCGTTTATTTCGAGCTGAAAAACACGTTTTGAAAAGTGTGATGTGACTGCCCCATAACTTACATGGGGTTGACCAAACTTGCAGAAACATGTTTATTTCTGCTGAAAAACACGTTTTGACCCTTTCTGCACACTGGGGTTAAGGGCTGAGTGTGTGGGCACTTCTGAGCCTTGCTGTTACAAGGATATTCAGTTGTCTGAAAAACGCGTTTATTTCGAGCTGAAAAACACGTTTTGAAAAGTGTGATGTGACTGCCCCATAACTTACATGGGGTTGACCAAACTTGCAGAAACATGTTTATTTCTGCTGAAAAACACGTTTTGACCCTTTCTGCACACTGGGGTTAAGGGCTGAGTGTGTGGGCACTTCTGAGCCTTGCTGTTACAAGGATATTCAGTTGTCTGAATAAACGCGTTTATTTCGGGCTGAAAAACACGTTTTGAAAAGTGTGATGTTACTGCCCCATAACTTACATGGGGTTGACCAAACTTGCAGAAACATGTTTATTTCTGCTGAAAAACACGTTTTGACCCTTTCTGCACACTGGGGTTAAGGGCTGAGTGTGTGGCACTTCTGAGCCTTGCTGTTACAAGGAGATTCAGTTGTCTGAAAAAACGCGCTTATTTCGGGCTGAAAAACACGTTTTGAAAAGTGTGATGTTACTGCCCCATAACTTACATGGGGTTGACCAAACTTGCAGAAACATGTTTATTTCTGCTGAAAAACACGTTTTGACCCTTTCTGCACACTGGGGTTAAGGGCTGAGTGTGTGGGCACTCTGAGCCTTGCTGTTACAAGGAGATTCAGTTGTCTGAAAAAACGCGCTTATTTCGGGCTGAAAAACACGTTTTGAAAAGTGTGATGTTACTGTCCCATAACTTACATGGGGTTGACCAAACTTGCAGAAACATGTTTATTTCTGCTGAAAAACACGTTTTGACCCTTTCTGCACACTGGGGTTAAGGGCTGAGTGTGTGGGCACTTCTGAGCCTTGCTGTTACACGTAGATTCAGTTGCCTGAAAAAACGCGTTTATTTCGAGCTGAAAAACACGTTTTGAAAAGTGTGATGTGACTGCCCCATAACTTACATGGGGTTGACCAAACTTGCAGAAACATGTTTATTTCTGCTGAAAAACACGTTTTGACCTTTTCTGCACACTGGGGTTAAGGGCTGAGTGTGTGGGCACTTCTGAGCCTTGCTGTTACAAGGAGATTCAGTTGCCTGAAAAAACGCGCTTATTTCGGGCTGAAAAACACGTTTTGAAAAGTGTGATGTTACTGCCCCATAACTTACATGGGGTTTACCAAACTTGCAGAAACATGTTTATTTCTGCTGAAAAACACGTTTTGACCCTTTCTGCACACTGGGGTTAAGGGCTGAGTGTGTGGGCACTTCTGAGCCTTGCTGTTAGAAGTAGATTCAGTTGACTGAAAAAAAGTGTTTATTTCGGGCTGAAAAACACGTTTTGAAAAGTGTGATGTTACTGCCCCATAACTTACATGGGGTTGACCAAACTTGCAGAAACATGTTTATTTCTGCTGAAAAACACGTTTTGACCCTTTCTGCACACTGGGGTTAAGGGCTGAGTGTGTGGGCACCTCTGAGCCTTGCTGTTACAAGGAGATTCAGTTGTCTGAAAAAACGCGCTTATTTCGGGCTGAAAAAACACGTTTTGAAAAGTGTGATGTTACTGTCCCATAACTTACATGGGGTTGACCAAACTTGCAGAACATGTTTATTTCTGCTGAAAAACAACGTTTTGACCCTTTCTGCACACTGGGGTTAAGGGCTGAGTGTGTGGGCACTTCTGAGCCTTGCTGTTACACGTAGATTCAGTTGCCTGAAAAAACGTGTTTATTTCGGGCTGAAAAACACGTTTTGAAAAGTGTGATGTTACTGCCCCATAACTTACATGGGGTTGACCAAACTTGCAGAAACATGTTTATTTCTGCTGAAAAACACGTTTTGACCCTTTCTGCACACTGGGGTTAAGGGCTGAGTGTGTGGGCACTTCTGAGCCTTGCTGTTACAAGGAGATTCAGTTGTCTGAAAAAACGCGTTTATTTCGAGCTGAAAAACACGTTTTGAAAAGTGTGATGTGACTGCCCCATAACTTACATGGGGTTGACCAAACTTGCAGAAACATGTTTATTTCTGCTGAAAAACACGTTTTGACCTTTTCTGCACACTGGGGTTAAGGGCTGAGTGTGTGGGCACTTCTGAGCCTTGCTGTTACACGTAGATTCAGTTGCCTGAAAAAACGTGTTTATTTCGGGCTGAAAAACACGTTTTGAAAAGTGTGATGTTACTGCCCCATAACTTACATGGGGTTGACCAAACTTGCAGAAACATGTTTATTTCTGCTGAAAAACACGTTTTGACCCTTTCTGCACACTGGGGTTAAGGGCTGAGTGTGTGGGCACTTCTGAGCCTTGCTGTTACAAGGAGATTCAGTTGTCTGAAAAAACGCGTTTATTTCGAGCTGAAAAACACGTTTTGAAAAGTGTGATGTGACTGCCCCATAACTTACATGGGGTTGACCAAACTTGCAGAAACATGTTTATTTCTGCTGAAAAACACGTTTTGACCTTTTCTGCACACTGGGGTTAAGGGCTGAGTGTGTGGGCACTTCTGAGCCTTGCTGTTACAAGTAGATTCAGTTGCCTGAAAAAACGTGTTTATTTCGGGCTGAAAAACACGTTTTGAAAAGTGTGATGTTACTGCCCCATAACTTACATGGGGTTGACCAAACTTGCAGAAACATGTTTATTTCTGCTGAAAAACACGTTTTGGACCCTTTCTGCACACTGGGGTTAAGGGCTGAGTGTGAGGGCACTTCTGAGCCTTGCTGTTACAAGGAGATTCAGTTGTCTAAAAAAAAACCGCGCTTATTTCGGGCTGAAAAACACGTTTTGAAAAGTGTGATGTTACTGCCCCATAACTTACATGGGGTTGACCAAACTTGCAGAAACATGTTTATTTCTGCTGAAAAACACGTTTTGACCCTTTCTGCACACTGGGGTTAAGGGCTGAGTGTGTGGGCACCTCTGAGCCTTGCTGTTACAAGGAGATTCAGTTGTCTGAAAAAACGCGTTTATTTCGAGCTGAAAAACACGTTTTGAAAAGTGTGATGTGACTGCCCCATAACTTACATGGGGTTGACCAAACTTGCAGAAACATGTTTATTTCTGCTGAAAAACACGTTTTGACCCTTTCTGCACACTGGGGTTAAGGGTTGAGTGTGTGGGCACTTCTGAGCCTTGCTGTTACAAGGATATTCAGTTGTCTGAATAAACGCGTTTATTTCGGGCTGAAAAACACGTTTTGAAAAGTGTGATGTTACTGCCCCATAACTTACATGGGGTTGACCAAACTTGCAGAAACATGTTTATTTCTGCTGAAAAACACGTTTTGACCCTTTCTGCACACTGGGGTTAAGGGCTGAGTGTGTGGGCACTTCTGAGCCTTGCTGTTACAAGTAGATTCAGTTGCCTGAAAAAACGCGTTTATTTCGGGCTGAAAAACACGTTTTGAAAAGAGTGATGTTACTGCCCCATAACTTACATGGGGTTGACCAAACTTGCAGAAACATGTTTATTTCTGCTGAAAAACACGTTTTGACCCTTTCTGCACACTGGGGTTAAGGGCTGAGTGTGTGGGCACTTCTGAGCCTTGCTGTTACAAGGAGATTCAGTTGTCTGAAAAAACGCGCTTATTTCGGGCTGAAAAACACGTTTTGAAAAGTGTGATGTTACTGCCCCATAACTTACATGGGGTTGACCAAACTTGCAGAAACATGTTTATTTCTGCTGAAAAACACGTTTTGACCCTTTCTGCACACTGGGGTTAAGGGCTGAGTGTGTGGGCACTTCTGAGCCTTGCTGTTACACGTAGATTCAGTTGCCTGAAAAAACGTGTTTATTTCGGGCTGAAAAACACGTTTTGAAAAGTGTGATGTTACTGCCCCATAACTTACATGGGGTTGACCAAACTTGCAGAAACATGTTTATTTCTGCTGAAAAACACGTTTTGACCCTTTCTGCACACTGGGGTTAAGGGCTGAGTGTGTGGGCACTTCTGAGCCTTGCTGTTACAAGGAGATTCAGTTGTCTGAAAAAACGCGTTTATTTCGAGCTGAAAAACACGTTTTGAAAAGTGTGATGTGACTGCCCCATAACTTACATGGGGTTGACCAAACTTGTGGAAACATGTTTATTTCTGCTGAAAACACGTTTTGACCTTTTCTGCACACTGGGGTTAAGGGCTGAGTGTGTGGGCACTTCTGAGCCTTGCTGTTACAAGGAGATTCAGTTGCCTGAAAAAACGCGCTTATTTCGGGCTGAAAACACGTTTTGAAAAGTGTGATGTTACTGCCCCATAACTTACATGGGGTTGACCAAACTTGCAGAAACATGTTTATTTCTGCTGAAAAACACGTTTTGACCCTTTCTGCACACTGGGGTTAAGGGCTGAGTGTGTGGGCACTTCTGAGCCTTGCTGTTAGAAGTAGATTCAGTTGACTGAAAAAAAGTGTTTATTTCGGGCTGAAAAACACGTTTTGAAAAGTGTGATGTTACTGCCCCATAACTTACATGGGGTTTACCAAACTTGCAGAAACATGTTTATTTCTGCTGAAAAACACGTTTTGACCCTTTCTGCACACTGGGGTTAAGGGCTGAGTGTGAGGGCACTTCTGAGCCTTGCTGTTACAAGGAGATTCAGTTGTCTAAAAAAACGCGCTTATTTCGGGCTGAAAAACACGTTTTGAAAAGTGTGATGTTACTGCCCCATAACTTACATGGGGTTGACCAAACTTGCAGAAACATGTTTATTTCTGCTGAAAAACACGTTTTGACCCTTTCTGCACACTGGGGTTAAGGGCTGAGTGTGTGGGCACCTCTGAGCCTTGCTGTTACAAGGAGATTCAGTTGTCTGAAAAAACGCGTTTATTTCGAGCTGAAAAACACGTTTTGAAAAGTGTGATGTGACTGCCCCATAACTTACATGGGGTTGACCAAACTTGCAGAAACATGTTTATTTCTGCTGAAAAACACGTTTTGACCCTTTCTGCACACTGGGGTTAAGGGCTGAGTGTGTGGGCACTTCTGAGCCTTGCTGTTACAAGGATATTCAGTTGTCTGAAAAAACGCGTTTATTTCGAGCTGAAAACACGTTTTGAAAAGTGTGATGTGACTGCCCCATAACTTACATGGGGTTGACCAAACTTGCAGAAACATGTTTATTTCTGCTGAAAAACACGTTTTGACCCTTTCTGCACACTGGGGTTAAGGGCTGAGTGTGTGGGCACTTCTGAGCCTTGCTGTTACAAGGATATTCAGTTGTCTGAATAAACGCGTTTATTTCGGGCTGAAAAACACGTTTTGAAAAGTGTGATGTTACTGCCCATAACTTACATGGGGTTGACCAAACTTGCAGAAACATGTTTATTTCTGCTGAAAAACACGTTTTGACCCTTTCTGCACACTGGGGTTAAGGGCTGAGTGTGTGGGCACTTCTGAGCCTTGCTGTTACAAGGAGATTCAGTTGTCTGAAAAAACGCGCTTATTTCGGGCTGAAAAACACGTTTTGAAAAGTGTGATGTTACTGCCCCATAACTTACATGGGGTTGACCAAACTTGCAGAAACATGTTTATTTCTGCTGAAAAACACGTTTTGACCCTTTCTGCACACTGGGGTTAAGGGCTGAGTGTGTGGGCACCTCTGAGCCTTGCTGTTACAAGGAGATTCAGTTGTCTGAAAAACGCGCTTATTTCGGGCTGAAAAACACGTTTTGAAAAGTGTGATGTTACTGTCCCATAACTTACATGGGGTTGACCAAACTTGCAGAAACATGTTTATTTCTGCTGAAAAACACGTTTTGACCCTTTCTGCACACTGGGGTTAAGGGCTGAGTGTGTGGGCACTTCTGAGCCTGCTGTTACACGTAGATTCAGTTGCCTGAAAAAACGCGTTTATTTCGAGCTGAAAAACACGTTTTGAAAAGTGTGATGTGACTGCCCCATAACTTACATGGGGTTGACCAAACTTGCAGAAACATGTTTATTTCTGCTGAAAAACACGTTTTGACCTTTTCTGCACACTGGGGTTAAGGGCTGAGTGTGTGGGCACTTCTGAGCCTTGCTGTTACAAGGAGATTCAGTTGCCTGAAAAAACGCGCTTATTTCGGGCTGAAAAACACGTTTTGAAAAGTGTGATGTTACTGCCCCATAACTTACATGGGGTTTACCAAACTTGCAGAAACATGTTTATTTCTGCTGAAAAACACGTTTTGACCCTTTCTGCACACTGGGGTTAAGGGCTGAGTGTGTGGGCACTTCTGAGCCTTGCTGTTAGAAGTAGATTCAGTTGACTGAAAAAAAGTGTTTATTTCGGGCTGAAAAACACGTTTTGAAAAGTGTGATGTTACTGCCCCATAACTTACATGGGGTTGACCAAACTTGCAGAAACATGTTTATTTCTGCTGAAAAACACGTTTTGACCCTTTCTGCACACTGGGTTAAGGGCTGAGTGTGTAGGCACCTCTGAGCCTTGCTGTTACAAGGAGATTCAGTTGTCTGAAAAAACGCGCTTATTTCGGGCTGAAAAACACGTTTTGAAAAGTGTGATGTTACTGTCCCATAACTTACATGGGGTTGACCAAACTTGCAGAAACATGTTTATTTCTGCTGAAAAACACGTTTTGACCCTTTCTGCACACTGGGTTAAGGGCTGAGTGTGTGGGCACTTCTGAGCCTTGCTGTTACACGTAGATTCAGTTGCCTGAAAAAAACGTGTTTATTTCGGGCTGAAAAACACGTTTTGAAAAGTGTGATGTTACTGCCCCATAACTTACATGGGGTTGACCAAACTTGCAGAAACATGTTTATTTCTGCTGAAAAACACGTTTTGACCCTTTCTGCACACTGGGGTTAAGGGCTGAGTGTGTGGGCACTTCTGAGCCTTGCTGTTACAAGGAGATTCAGTTGTCTGAAAAACGCGTTTATTTCGAGCTGAAAAACACGTTTTGAAAAGTGTGATGTGACTGCCCCATAACTTACATGGGGTTGACCAAACTTGCAGAAACATGTTTATTTCTGCTGAAAAACACGTTTTGACCTTTTCTGCACACTGGGGTTAAGGGCTGAGTGTGTGGGCACTTCTGAGCCTTGCTGTTACAAGGAGATTCAGTTGTCTGAAAAAACGCGTTTATTTCGAGCTGAAAAACACGTTTTGAAAAGTGTGATGTGACTGCCCCATAACTTACATGGGGTTGACCAAACTTGCAGAAACATGTTTATTTCTGCTGAAAAACACGTTTTGACCCTTTCTGCACACTGGGGTTAAGGGCTGAGTGTGTGGGCACTTCTGAGCCTTGCTGTTACAAGGATATTCAGTTGTCTGAATAAACGCGTTTATTTCGGGCTGAAAAACACGTTTTGAAAAGTGTGATGTTACTGCCCCATAACTTACATGGGGTTGACCAAACTTGCAGAAACATGTTTATTTCTGCTGAAAAACACGTTTTGACCCTTTCTGCACACTGGGGTTAAGGGCTGAGTGTGTGGCACTTCTGAGCCTTGCTGTTACAAGGAGATTCAGTTGTCTGAAAAAACGCGCTTATTTCGGGCTGAAAAACACGTTTTGAAAAGTGTGATGTTACTGCCCCATAACTTACATGGGGTTGACCAAACTTGCAGAAACATGTTTATTTCTGCTGAAAAACACGTTTTGACCCTTTCTGCACACTGGGGTTAAGGGCTGAGTGTGTGGGCACCTCTGAGCCTTGCTGTTACAAGGAGATTCAGTTGTCTGAAAAAACGCGCTTATTTCGGGCTGAAAAACACGTTTTGAAAAGTGTGATGTTACTGTCCCATAACTTACATGGGGTTGACCAAACTTGCAGAAACATGTTTATTTCTGCTGAAAAACACGTTTTGACCCTTTCTGCACACTGGGGTTAAGGGCTGAGTGTGTGGGCACTTCTGAGCCTTGCTGTTACACGTAGATTCAGTTGCCTGAAAAAACGTGTTTATTTCGGGCTGAAAAACACGTTTTGAAAAGTGTGATGTTACTGCCCCATAACTTACATGGGGTTGACCAAACTTGCAGAAACATGTTTATTTCTGCTGAAAAACACGTTTTGACCCTTTCTGCACACTGGGGTTAAGGGCTGAGTGTGTGGGCACTTCTGAGCCTTGCTGTTACAAGGAGATTCAGTTGTCTGAAAAAACGCGTTTATTTCGAGCTGAAAAACACGTTTTGAAAAGTGTGATGTGACTGCCCCATAACTTACATGGGGTTGACCAAACTTGCAGAAACATGTTTATTTCTGCTGAAAAACACGTTTTGACCTTTTCTGCACACTGGGTTAAGGGCTGAGTGTGTGGGCACTTCTGAGCCTTGCTGTTACAAGTAGATTCAGTTGCCTGAAAAAACGTGTTTATTTCGGGCTGAAAAACACGTTTTGAAAAGTGTGATGTTACTGCCCCATAACTTACATGGGGTTGACCAAACTTGCAGAAACATGTTTATTTCTGCTGAAAAACACGTTTTGACCCTTTCTGCACACTGGGGTTAAGGGCTGAGTGTGAGGGCACTTCTGAGCCTTGCTGTTACAAGGAGATTCAGTTGTCTAAAAAAACGCGCTTATTTCGGGCTGAAAAACACGTTTTGAAAAGTGTGATGTTACTGCCCCATAACTTACATGGGGTTGACCAAACTTGCAGAAACATGTTTATTTCTGCTGAAAAACACGTTTTGACCCTTTCTGCACACTGGGGTTAAGGGCTGAGTGTGTGGGCACCTCTGAGCCTTGCTGTTACAAGGAGATTCAGTTGTCTGAAAAAACGCGTTTATTTCGAGCTGAAAAACACGTTTTGAAAAGTGTGATGTGACTGCCCCATAACTTACATGGGGTTGACCAAACTTGCAGAAACATGTTTATTTCTGCTGAAAAACACGTTTTGACCCTTTCTGCACACTGGGGTTAAGGGTTGAGTGTGTGGGCACTTCTGAGCCTTGCTGTTACAAGGATATTCAGTTGTCTGAATAAACGCGTTTATTTCGGGCTGAAAAACACGTTTTGAAAAGTGTGATGTTACTGCCCCATAACTTACATGGGGTTGACCAAACTTGCAGAAACATGTTTATTTCTGCTGAAAAACACGTTTTGACCCTTTCTGCACACTGGGGTTAAGGGCTGAGTGTGTGGGCACTTCTGAGCCTTGCTGTTACAAGTAGATTCAGTTGCCTGAAAAAACGCGTTTATTTCGGGCTGAAAAACACGTTTTGAAAAGAGTGATGTTACTGCCCCATAACTTACATGGGGTTGACCAAACTTGCAGAAACATGTTTATTTCTGCTGAAAAACACGTTTTGACCCTTTCTGCACACTGGGGTTAAGGGCTGAGTGTGTGGGCACTTCTGAGCCTTGCTGTTACAAGGAGATTCAGTTGTCTGAAAAAACGCGCTTATTTCGGGCTGAAAAACACGTTTTGAAAAGTGTGATGTTACTGCCCCATAACTTACATGGGGTTGACCAAACTTGCAGAAACATGTTTATTTCTGCTGAAAAACACGTTTTGACCCTTTCTGCACACTGGGGTTAAGGGCTGAGTGTGTGGGCACTTCTGAGCCTTGCTGTTACACGTAGATTCAGTTGCCTGAAAAAACGTGTTTATTTCGGGCTGAAAAACACGTTTTGAAAAGTGTGATGTTACTGCCCCATAACTTACATGGGGTTGACCAAACTTGCAGAAACATGTTTATTTCTGCTGAAAAACACGTTTTGACCCTTTCTGCACACTGGGGTTAAGGGCTGAGTGTGTGGGCACTTCTGAGCCTTGCTGTTACAAGGAGATTCAGTTGTCTGAAAAAACGCGTTTATTTCGAGCTGAAAAACACGTTTTGAAAAGTGTGATGTGACTGCCCCATAACTTACATGGGGTTGACCAAACTTGTGGAAACATGTTTATTTCTGCTGAAAAACACGTTTTGACCTTTTCTGCACACTGGGGTTAAGGGCTGAGTGTGTGGGCACTTCTGAGCCTTGCTGTTACAAGGAGATTCAGTTGCCTGAAAAAACGCGCTTATTTCGGGCTGAAAAACACGTTTTGAAAAGTGTGATGTTACTGCCCCATAACTTACATGGGGTTTACCAAACTTGCAGAAACATGTTTATTTCTGCTGAAAAACACGTTTTGACCCTTTCTGCACACTGGGGTTAAGGGCTGAGTGTGTGGGCACTTCTGAGCCTTGCTGTTAGAAGTAGATTCAGTTGACTGAAAAAAAGTGTTTATTTCGGGCTGAAAAACACGTTTTGAAAAGTGTGATGTTACTGCCCCATAACTTACATGGGGTTGACCAAACTTGCAGAAACATGTTTATTTCTGCTGAAAAACACGTTTTGACCCTTTCTGCACACTGGGGTTAAGGGCTGAGTGTGAGGGCACTTCTGAGCCTTGCTGTTACAAGGAGATTCAGTTGTCTAAAAAAACGCGCTTATTTCGGGCTGAAAAACACGTTTTGAAAAGTGTGATGTTACTGCCCCATAACTTACATGGGGTTGACCAAACTTGCAGAAACATGTTTATTTCTGCTGAAAAACACGTTTTGACCCTTTCTGCACACTGGGGTTAAGGGCTGAGTGTGTGGGCACCTCTGAGCCTTGCTGTTACAAGGAGATTCAGTTGTCTGAAAAAACGCGTTTATTTCGAGCTGAAAAACACGTTTTGAAAAGTGTGATGTGACTGCCCCATAACTTACATGGGGTTGACCAAACTTGCAGAAACATGTTTATTTCTGCTGAAAAACACGTTTTGACCCTTTCTGCACACTGGGGTTAAGGGCTGAGTGTGTGGGCACTTCTGAGCCTTGCTGTTACAAGGATATTCAGTTGTCTGAAAAAACGCGTTTATTTCGAGCTGAAAAACACGTTTTGAAAAGTGTGATGTGACTGCCCCATAACTTACATGGGGTTGACCAAACTTGCAGAAACATGTTTATTTCTGCTGAAAAACACGTTTTGACCCTTTCTGCACACTGGGGTTAAGGGCTGAGTGTGTGGGCACTTCTGAGCCTTGCTGTTACAAGGATATTCAGTTGTCTGAATAAACGCGTTTATTTCGGGCTGAAAAACACGTTTTGAAAAGTGTGATGTTACTGCCCCATAACTTACATGGGGTTGACCAAACTTGCAGAAACATGTTTATTTCTGCTGAAAAACACGTTTTGACCCTTTCTGCACACTGGGGTTAAGGGCTGAGTGTGTGGGCACTTCTGAGCCTTGCTGTTACAAGGAGATTCAGTTGTCTGAAAAAACGCGCTTATTTCGGGCTGAAAAACACGTTTTGAAAAGTGTGATGTTACTGCCCCATAACTTACATGGGGTTGACCAAACTTGCAGAAACATGTTTATTTCTGCTGAAAAACACGTTTTGACCCTTTCTGCACACTGGGGTTAAGGGCTGAGTGTGTGGGCACCTCTGAGCCTTGCTGTTACAAGGAGATTCAGTTGTCTGAAAAAACGCGCTTATTTCGGGCTGAAAAACACGTTTTGAAAAGTGTGATGTTACTGTCCCATAACTTACATGGGGTTGACCAAACTTGCAGAAACATGTTTATTTCTGCTGAAAAACACGTTTTGACCCTTTCTGCACACTGGGGTTAAGGGCTGAGTGTGTGGGCACTTCTGAGCCTTGCTGTTACACGTAGATTCAGTTGCCTGAAAAAACGCGTTTATTTCGAGCTGAAAAACACGTTTTGAAAAGTGTGATGTGACTGCCCCATAACTTACATGGGGTTGACCAAACTTGCAGAAACATGTTTATTTCTGCTGAAAAACACGTTTTGACCTTTTCTGCACACTGGGGTTAAGGGCTGAGTGTGTGGGCACTTCTGAGCCTTGCTGTTACAAGGAGATTCAGTTGCCTGAAAAAACGCGCTTATTTCGGGCTGAAAAACACGTTTTGAAAAGTGTGATGTTACTGCCCCATAACTTACATGGGGTTTACCAAACTTGCAGAAACATGTTTATTTCTGCTGAAAAACACGTTTTGACCCTTTCTGCACACTGGGGTTAAGGGCTGAGTGTGTGGGCACTTCTGAGCCTTGCTGTTAGAAGTAGATTCAGTTGACTGAAAAAAAGTGTTTATTTCGGGCTGAAAAACACGTTTTGAAAAGTGTGATGTTACTGCCCCATAACTTACATGGGGTTGACCAAACTTGCAGAAACATGTTTATTTCTGCTGAAAAACACGTTTTGACCCTTTCTGCACACTGGGGTTAAGGGCTGAGTGTGTGGGCACCTCTGAGCCTTGCTGTTACAAGGAGATTCAGTTGTCTGAAAAAACGCGCTTATTTCGGGCTGAAAAACACGTTTTGAAAAGTGTGATGTTACTGTCCCATAACTTACATGGGGTTGACCAAACTTGCAGAAACATGTTTATTTCTGCTGAAAAACACGTTTTGACCCTTTCTGCACACTGGGGTTAAGGGCTGAGTGTGTGGGCACTTCTGAGCCTTGCTGTTACACGTAGATTCAGTTGCCTGAAAAAACGTGTTTATTTCGGGCTGAAAAACACGTTTTGAAAAGTGTGATGTTACTGCCCCATAACTTACATGGGGTTGACCAAACTTGCAGAAACATGTTTATTTCTGCTGAAAAACACGTTTTGACCCTTTCTGCACACTGGGGTTAAGGGCTGAGTGTGTGGGCACTTCTGAGCCTTGCTGTTACAAGGAGATTCAGTTGTCTGAAAAAACGCGTTTATTTCGAGCTGAAAAACACGTTTTGAAAAGTGTGATGTGACTGCCCCATAACTTACATGGGGTTGACCAAACTTGCAGAAACATGTTTATTTCTGCTGAAAAACACGTTTTGACCTTTTCTGCACACTGGGGTTAAGGGCTGAGTGTGTGGGCACTTCTGAGCCTTGCTGTTACAAGTAGATTCAGTTGCCTGAAAAAACGTGTTTATTTCGGGCTGAAAAACACGTTTTGAAAAGTGTGATGTTACTGCCCCATAACTTACATGGGGTTGACCAAACTTGCAGAAACATGTTTATTTCTGCTGAAAAACACGTTTTGACCCTTTCTGCACACTGGGGTTAAGGGCTGAGTGTGAGGGCACTTCTGAGCCTTGCTGTTACAAGGAGATTCAGTTGTCTAAAAAAACGCGCTTATTTCGGGCTGAAAAACACGTTTTGAAAAGTGTGATGTTACTGCCCCATAACTTACATGGGGTTGACCAAACTTGCAGAAACATGTTTATTTCTGCTGAAAAACACGTTTTGACCCTTTCTGCACACTGGGGTTAAGGGCTGAGTGTGTGGGCACCTCTGAGCCTTGCTGTTACAAGGAGATTCAGTTGTCTGAAAAAACGCGTTTATTTCGAGCTGAAAAACACGTTTTGAAAAGTGTGATGTGACTGCCCCATAACTTACATGGGGTTGACCAAACTTGCAGAAACATGTTTATTTCTGCTGAAAAACACGTTTTGACCCTTTCTGCACACTGGGGTTAAGGGTTGAGTGTGTGGGCACTTCTGAGCCTTGCTGTTACAAGGATATTCAGTTGTCTGAATAAACGCGTTTATTTCGGGCTGAAAAACACGTTTTGAAAAGTGTGATGTTACTGCCCCATAACTTACATGGGGTTGACCAAACTTGCAGAAACATGTTTATTTCTGCTGAAAAACACGTTTTGACCCTTTCTGCACACTGGGGTTAAGGGCTGAGTGTGTGGGCACTTCTGAGCCTTGCTGTTACAAGTAGATTCAGTTGCCTGAAAAAACGCGTTTATTTCGGGCTGAAAAACACGTTTTGAAAAGAGTGATGTTACTGCCCCATAACTTACATGGGGTTGACCAAACTTGCAGAAACATGTTTATTTCTGCTGAAAAACACGTTTTGACCCTTTCTGCACACTGGGGTTAAGGGCTGAGTGTGTGGGCACTTCTGAGCCTTGCTGTTACAAGGAGATTCAGTTGTCTGAAAAAACGCGCTTATTTCGGGCTGAAAAACACGTTTTGAAAAGTGTGATGTTACTGCCCCATAACTTACATGGGGTTGACCAAACTTGCAGAAACATGTTTATTTCTGCTGAAAAACACGTTTTGACCCTTTCTGCACACTGGGGTTAAGGGCTGAGTGTGTGGGCACTTCTGAGCCTTGCTGTTACACGTAGATTCAGTTGCCTGAAAAAACGTGTTTATTTCGGGCTGAAAAACACGTTTTGAAAAGTGTGATGTTACTGCCCCATAACTTACATGGGGTTGACCAAACTTGCAGAAACATGTTTATTTCTGCTGAAAAACACGTTTTGACCCTTTCTGCACACTGGGGTTAAGGGCTGAGTGTGTGGGCACTTCTGAGCCTTGCTGTTACAAGGAGATTCAGTTGTCTGAAAAAACGCGTTTATTTCGAGCTGAAAAACACGTTTTGAAAAGTGTGATGTGACTGCCCCATAACTTACATGGGGTTGACCAAACTTGTGGAAACATGTTTATTTCTGCTGAAAAACACGTTTTGACCTTTTCTGCACACTGGGGTTAAGGGCTGAGTGTGTGGGCACTTCTGAGCCTTGCTGTTACAAGGAGATTCAGTTGCCTGAAAAAACGCGCTTATTTCGGGCTGAAAAACACGTTTTGAAAAGTGTGATGTTACTGCCCCATAACTTACATGGGGTTTACCAAACTTGCAGAAACATGTTTATTTCTGCTGAAAAACACGTTTTGACCCTTTCTGCACACTGGGGTTAAGGGCTGAGTGTGTGGGCACTTCTGAGCCTTGCTGTTAGAAGTAGATTCAGTTGACTGAAAAAAAGTGTTTATTTCGGGCTGAAAAACACGTTTTGAAAAGTGTGATGTTACTGCCCCATAACTTACATGGGGTTGACCAAACTTGCAGAAACATGTTTATTTCTGCTGAAAAACACGTTTTGACCCTTTCTGCACACTGGGGTTAAGGGCTGAGTGTGAGGGCACTTCTGAGCCTTGCTGTTACAAGGAGATTCAGTTGTCTAAAAAAACGCGCTTATTTCGGGCTGAAAAACACGTTTTGAAAAGTGTGATGTTACTGCCCCATAACTTACATGGGGTTGACCAAACTTGCAGAAACATGTTTATTTCTGCTGAAAAACACGTTTTGACCCTTTCTGCACACTGGGGTTAAGGGCTGAGTGTGTGGGCACCTCTGAGCCTTGCTGTTACAAGGAGATTCAGTTGTCTGAAAAAACGCGTTTATTTCGAGCTGAAAAACACGTTTTGAAAAGTGTGATGTGACTGCCCCATAACTTACATGGGGTTGACCAAACTTGCAGAAACATGTTTATTTCTGCTGAAAAACACGTTTTGACCCTTTCTGCACACTGGGGTTAAGGGCTGAGTGTGTGGGCACTTCTGAGCCTTGCTGTTACAAGGATATTCAGTTGTCTGAAAAAACGCGTTTATTTCGAGCTGAAAAACACGTTTTGAAAAGTGTGATGTGACTGCCCCATAACTTACATGGGGTTGACCAAACTTGCAGAAACATGTTTATTTCTGCTGAAAAACACGTTTTGACCCTTTCTGCACACTGGGGTTAAGGGCTGAGTGTGTGGGCACTTCTGAGCCTTGCTGTTACAAGGATATTCAGTTGTCTGAATAAACGCGTTTATTTCGGGCTGAAAAACACGTTTTGAAAAGTGTGATGTTACTGCCCCATAACTTACATGGGGTTGACCAAACTTGCAGAAACATGTTTATTTCTGCTGAAAAACACGTTTTGACCCTTTCTGCACACTGGGGTTAAGGGCTGAGTGTGTGGGCACTTCTGAGCCTTGCTGTTACAAGGAGATTCAGTTGTCTGAAAAAACGCGCTTATTTCGGGCTGAAAAACACGTTTTGAAAAGTGTGATGTTACTGCCCCATAACTTACATGGGGTTGACCAAACTTGCAGAAACATGTTTATTTCTGCTGAAAAACACGTTTTGACCCTTTCTGCACACTGGGGTTAAGGGCTGAGTGTGTGGGCACCTCTGAGCCTTGCTGTTACAAGGAGATTCAGTTGTCTGAAAAAACGCGCTTATTTCGGGCTGAAAAACACGTTTTGAAAAGTGTGATGTTACTGTCCCATAACTTACATGGGGTTGACCAAACTTGCAGAAACATGTTTATTTCTGCTGAAAAACACGTTTTGACCCTTTCTGCACACTGGGGTTAAGGGCTGAGTGTGTGGGCACTTCTGAGCCTTGCTGTTAGAAGTAGATTCAGTTGACTGAAAAAAAGTGTTTATTTCGGGCTGAAAAACACGTTTTGAAAAGTGTGATGTTACTGCCCCATAACTTACATGGGGTTGACCAAACTTGCAGAAACATGTTTATTTCTGCTGAAAAACACGTTTTGACCCTTTCTGCACACTGGGGTTAAGGGCTGAGTGTGAGGGCACTTCTGAGCCTTGCTGTTACAAGGAGATTCAGTTGTCTAAAAAAACGCGCTTATTTCGGGCTGAAAAACACGTTTTGAAAAGTGTGATGTTACTGCCCCATAACTTACATGGGGTTGACCAAACTTGCAGAAACATGTTTATTTCTGCTGAAAAACACGTTTTGACCCTTTCTGCACACTGGGGTTAAGGGCTGAGTGTGTGGGCACCTCTGAGCCTTGCTGTTACAAGGAGATTCAGTTGTCTGAAAAAACGCGTTTATTTCGAGCTGAAAAACACGTTTTGAAAAGTGTGATGTGACTGCCCCATAACTTACATGGGGTTGACCAAACTTGCAGAAACATGTTTATTTCTGCTGAAAAACACGTTTTGACCCTTTCTGCACACTGGGGTTAAGGGCTGAGTGTGTGGGCACTTCTGAGCCTTGCTGTTACAAGGATATTCAGTTGTCTGAAAAAACGCGTTTATTTCGAGCTGAAAAACACGTTTTGAAAAGTGTGATGTGACTGCCCCATAACTTACATGGGGTTGACCAAACTTGCAGAAACATGTTTATTTCTGCTGAAAAACACGTTTTGACCCTTTCTGCACACTGGGGTTAAGGGCTGAGTGTGTGGGCACTTCTGAGCCTTGCTGTTACAAGGATATTCAGTTGTCTGAATAAACGCGTTTATTTCGGGCTGAAAAACACGTTTTGAAAAGTGTGATGTTACTGCCCCATAACTTACATGGGGTTGACCAAACTTGCAGAAACATGTTTATTTCTGCTGAAAAACACGTTTTGACCCTTTCTGCACACTGGGGTTAAGGGCTGAGTGTGTGGGCACTTCTGAGCCTTGCTGTTACAAGGAGATTCAGTTGTCTGAAAAAACGCGCTTATTTCGGGCTGAAAAACACGTTTTGAAAAGTGTGATGTTACTGCCCCATAACTTACATGGGGTTGACCAAACTTGCAGAAACATGTTTATTTCTGCTGAAAAACACGTTTTGACCCTTTCTGCACACTGGGGTTAAGGGCTGAGTGTGTGGGCACCTCTGAGCCTTGCTGTTACAAGGAGATTCAGTTGTCTGAAAAAACGCGCTTATTTCGGGCTGAAAAACACGTTTTGAAAAGTGTGATGTTACTGTCCCATAACTTACATGGGGTTGACCAAACTTGCAGAAACATGTTTATTTCTGCTGAAAAACACGTTTTGACCCTTTCTGCACACTGGGGTTAAGGGCTGAGTGTGTGGGCACTTCTGAGCCTTGCTGTTACACGTAGATTCAGTTGCCTGAAAAAACGTGTTTATTTCGGGCTGAAAAACACGTTTTGAAAAGTGTGATGTTACTGCCCCATAACTTACATGGGGTTGACCAAACTTGCAGAAACATGTTTATTTCTGCTGAAAAACACGTTTTGACCCTTTCTGCACACTGGGGTTAAGGGCTGAGTGTGTGGGCACTTCTGAGCCTTGCTGTTACAAGGAGATTCAGTTGTCTGAAAAAACGCGTTTATTTCGAGCTGAAAAACACGTTTTGAAAAGTGTGATGTGACTGCCCCATAACTTACATGGGGTTGACCAAACTTGCAGAAACATGTTTATTTCTGCTGAAAAACACGTTTTGACCTTTTCTGCACACTGGGGTTAAGGGCTGAGTGTGTGGGCACTTCTGAGCCTTGCTGTTACAAGGAGATTCAGTTGCCTGAAAAAACGCGCTTATTTCGGGCTGAAAAACACGTTTTGAAAAGTGTGATGTTACTGCCCCATAACTTACATGGGGTTTACCAAACTTGCAGAAACATGTTTATTTCTGCTGAAAAACACGTTTTGACCCTTTCTGCACACTGGGGTTAAGGGCTGAGTGTGTGGGCACTTCTGAGCCTTGCTGTTAGAAGTTGATTCAGTTGACTGAAAAAAAGTGTTTATTTCGGGCTGAAAAACACGTTTTGAAAAGTGTGATGTTACTGCCCCATAACTTACATGGGGTTGACCAAACTTGCAGAAACATGTTTATTTCTGCTGAAAAACACGTTTTGACCCTTTCTGCACACTGGGGTTAAGACTGAGTGTGTGGGCACCTCTGAGCCTTCCTGTTACAAGGAGATTCAGTTGTATGAAAAAACGCGCTTATTTCGGGCTGAAAAACACGTTTTGAAAAGTGTGATGTTACTGCCCCATAACTTACATGGGGTTGACCAAACTTGCAGAAACATGTTTATTTCTGCTGAAAAACACGTTTTGACCCTTTCTGCACACTGGGGTTAAGGGCTGAGTGTGTGGGCACTTCTGAGCCTTGCTGTTACAAGGAGATTCAGTTGCCTGAAAAAACGCGCTTATTTCGGGCTGAAAAACACGTTTTGAAAAGTGTGATGTTACTGCCCCATAACTTACATGGGGTTGACCAAACTTGCAGAAACATGTTTATTTCTGCTGAAAAACACGTTTTGACCCTTTCTGCACACTGGGGTTAAGGGCTGAGTGTGTGGGCACTTCTGAGCCTTGCTGTTACAAGTAGATTCAGTTGCCTGAAAAAACGTGTTTATTTCGGGCTGAAAAACACGTTTTGAAAAGTGTGATGTTACTGCCCCATAACTTACATGGGGTTGACCAAACTTGCAGAAACATGTTTATTTCTGATGAAAAACACGTTTTGACCCTTTCTGCACACTGGGGTTAAGGGCTGAGTGTGTGGGCACTTCTGAGCCTTGCTGTTACAAGGAGATTCAGTTGTCTGAAAAAACGCGCTTATTTCGGGCTGAAAAACACGTTTTGAAAAGTGTGATGTTACTGCCCCATAACTTACATGGGGTTGACCAAACTTGCAGAAACATGTTTATTTCTGCTGAAAAACACGTTTTGACCCTTTCTGCACACTGGGGTTAAGGGCTGAGTGTGTGGGCACCTCTGAGCCTTGCTGTTACAAGGAGATTCAGTTGTCTGAAAAAACGCGTTTATTTCGAGCTGAAAAACACGTTTTGAAAAGTGTGATGTTACTGCCCCATAACTTACATGGGGTTTACCAAACTTGCAGAAACATGTTTATTTCTGCTGAAAAACACGTTTTGACCCTTTCTGCACACTGGGGTTAAGGGCTGAGTGTGTGGGCACTTCTGAGCCTTGCTGTTAGAAGTTGATTCAGTTGACTGAAAAAAAGTGTTTATTTCGGGCTGAAAAACACGTTTTGAAAAGTGTGATGTTACTGCCCCATAACTTACATGGGGTTGACCAAACTTGCAGAAACATGTTTATTTCTGCTGAAAAACACGTTTTGACCCTTTCTGCACACTGGGGTTAAGGGCTGAGTGTGTGGGCACCTCTGAGCCTTCCTGTTACAAGGAGATTCAGTTGTATGAAAAAACGCGCTTATTTCGGGCTGAAAAACACGTTTTGAAAAGTGTGATGTTACTGCCCCATAACTTACATGGGGTTGACCAAACTTGCAGAAACATGTTTATTTCTGCTGAAAAACACGTTTTGACCCTTTCTGCACACTGGGGTTAAGGGCTGAGTGTGTGGGCACCTCTGAGCCTTGCTGTTACAAGGAGATTCAGTTGTCTGAAAAAACGCGTTTATTTCGAGCTGAAAAACACGTTTTGAAAAGTGTGATGTGACTGCCCCATAACTTACATCGGGTTGACCAAACTTGCAGAAACATGTTTATTTCTGCTGAAAAACACGTTTTGACCCTTTCTGCACACTGGGGTTAAGGGCTGAGTGTGTGGGCACTTCTGAGCCTTGCTGTTACAAGGAGATTCAGTTGTCTAAAAAAACGCGCTTATTTCGAGCTGAAAAACACGTTTTGAAAAGTGTGATGTTACTGCCCCATAACTTACATGGGGTTGACCAAACTTGCAGAAACATGTTTATTTCTGCTGAAAAACACGTTTTGACCCTTTCTGCACACTGGGGTTAAGGGCTCAGTGTGTGGGCACTTCTGAGCCTTGCTGTTACAAGTATATTCAGTTGCCTGAAAAAACGCGTTTATTTCGGGCTGAAAAACACGTTTTGAAAAGAGTGATGTTACTGCCCCATAACTTACATGGGGTTGACCAAACTTGCAGAAACATGTTTATTTCTGCTGAAAAACACGTTTTGACCCTTTCTGCACACTGGGGTTAAGGGCTGAGTGTGTGGGCACTTCTGAGCCTTGCTGTTACAAGGAGATTCAGTTGTCTGAAAAAACGCGCTTATTTCGGGCTGAAAAACACGTTTTGAAAAGTGTGATGTTACTGCCCCATAACTTACATGGGGTTGACCAAACTTGCAGAAACATGTTTATTTCTGCTGAAAAACACGTTTTGACCCTTTCTGCACACTGGGGTTAAGGGCTGAGTGTGTGGGCACCTCTGAGCCTTGCTGTTACAAGGAGATTCAGTTGTCTGAAAAAACGCGCTTATTTCGGGCTGAAAAACACGTTTTGAAAAGTGTGATGTTACTGTCCCATAACTTACATGGGGTTGACCAAACTTGCAGAAACATGTTTATTTCTGCTGAAAAACACGTTTTGACCCTTTCTGCACACTGGGGTTAAGGGCTGAGTGTGTGGGCACTTCTGAGCCTTGCTGTTACAAGTAGATTCAGTTGCCTGAAAAAACGTGTTTATTTCGGGCTGAAAAACACGTTTTGAAAAGTGTGATGTTACTGCCCCATAACTTACATGGGGTTGACCAAACTTGCAGAAACATGTTTATTTCTGCTGAAAAACACGTTTTGACCCTTTCTGCACACTGGGGTTAAGGGCTGAGTGTGTGGGCACTTCTGAGCCTTGCTGTTACAAGGAGATTCAGTTGTCTGAAAAAACGCGCTTATTTCGGGCTGAAAAACACGTTTTGAAAAGTGTGATGTTACTGCCCCATAACTTACATGGGGTTGACCAAACTTGCAGAAACATGTTTATTTCTGCTGAAAAACACGTTTTGACCCTTTCTGCACACTGGGGTTAAGGGCTGAGTGTGTGGGCACTTCTGAGCCTTGCTGTTACAAGGAGATTCAGTTGTCTGAAAAAACGCGTTTATTTCGGGCTGAAAAACACGTTTTGAAAAGTGTGATGTTACTGCCCCATAACTTACATGGGGTTGACCAAACTTGCAGAAACATGTTTATTTCTGCTGAAAAACACGTTTTGACCCTTTCTGCACACTGGGGTTAAGGGCTGAGTGTGAGGGCACTTCTGAGCCTTGCTGTTACAAGGAGATTCAGTTGTCTAAAAAAACGCGCTTATTTCGGGCTGAAAAACACGTTTTGAAAAGTGTGATGTTACTGCCCCATAACTTACATGGGGTTGACCAAACTTGCAGAAACATGTTTATTTCTGTTGAAAAACACGTTTTGACCCTTTCTGCACTCTGGGGTTAAGGGCTGAGTGTGTGGGCACCTCTGAGCCTTGCTGTTACAAGGAGATTCAGTTGTCTGAAAAAACGCGTTTATTTCGAGCTGAAAAACACGTTTTGAAAAGTGTGATGTGACTGCCCCATAACTTACATGGGGTTGACCAAACTTGCAGAAACATGTTTATTTCTGCTGAAAAACACGTTTTGACCTTTTCTGCACACTGGGGTTAAGGGCTGAGTGTGTGGGCACTTCTGAGCCTTGCTGTTACAAGGAGATTCAGTTGCCTGAAAAAACGCGCTTATTTCGGGCTGAAAAACACGTTTTGAAAAGTGTGATGTTACTGCCCCATAACTTACATGGGGTTTACCAAACTTGCAGAAACATGTTTATTTCTGCTGAAAAACACGTTTTGACCCTTTCTGCACACTGGGGTTAAGGGCTGAGTGTGTGGGCACTTCTGAGCCTTGCTGTTAGAAGTAGATTCAGTTGACTGAAAAAAAGTGTTTATTTCGGGCTGAAAAACACGTTTTGAAAAGTGTGATGTTACTGCCCCATAACTTACATGGGGTTGACCAAACTTGCAGAAACATGTTTATTTCTGCTGAAAAACACGTTTTGACCCTTTCTGCACACTGGGGTTAAGGGCTGAGTGTGTGGGCACCTCTGAGCCTTCCTGTTACAAGGAGATTCAGTTGTATGAAAAAACGCGCTTATTTCGGGCTGAAAAACACGTTTTGAAAAGTGTGATGTTACTGCCCCATAACTTACATGGGGTTGACCAAACTTGCAGAAACATGTTTATTTCTGCTGAAAAACACGTTTTGACCCTTTCTGCACACTGGGGTTAAGGGCTGAGTGTGTGGGCACTTCTGAGCCTTGCTGTTACAAGGATATTCAGTTGTCTGAAAAAACGCGTTTATTTCCGGCTGAAAAACACGTTTTGAAAAGTGTGATGTTACTGCCCCATAACTTACATGGGGTTGACCAAACTTGCAGAAACATGTTTATTTCTGCTGAAAAACACGTTTTGACCCTTTCTGCACACTGGGGTTAAGGGCTGAGTGTGTGGGCACTTCTGAGCCTTGCTGTTACAAGTAGATTCAGTTGCCTGAAAAAACGCGTTTATTTCGTGCTGAAAAACACGTTTTGAAAAGTGTGATGTTACTGCCCCATAACTTACATGGGGTTGACCAAACTTGCAGAAACATGTTTATTTCTGCTGAAAAACACGTTTTGACCCTTTCTGCACACTGGGGTTAAGGGCTGAGTGTGTGGGCACTTCTGAGCCTTGCTGTTACAAGGAGATTCAGTTGTCTGAAAAAACGCGTTTATTTCGTGCTGAAAAACACGTTTTGAAAAGAGTGATGTTACTGCCCCATAACTTACATGGGGTTGACCAAACTTGCAGAAACATGTTTATTTCTGCTGAAAAACACGTTTTGACCCTTTCTGCACACTGGGGTTAAGGGCTGAGTGTGTGGGCACTTCTGAGCCTTGCTGTTACAAGTAGATTCAGTTGCCTGAAAAAACGCGTTTATTTCGGGCTGAAAAACACGTTTTGAAAAGAGTGATGTTACTGCCCCATAACTTACATGGGGTTGACCAAACTTGCAGAAACATGTTTATTTCTGCTGAAAAACACGTTTTGACCCTTTCTGCACACTGGGGTTAAGGGCTGAGTGTGTGGGCACTTCTGAGCCTTGCTGTTACAAGGAGATTCAGTTGTCTGAAAAAACGCGCTTATTTCGGGCTGAAAAACACGTTTTGAAAAGTGTGATGTTACTGCCCCATAACTTACATGGGGTTGACCAAACTTGCAGAAACATGTTTATTTCTGCTGAAAAACACGTTTTGACCCTTTCTGCACACTGGGGTTAAGGGCTGAGTGTGTGGGCACTTCTGAGCCTTGCTGTTACAAGGAGATTCAGTTGTCTGAAAAAACGCGCTTATTTCGGGCTGAAAAACACGTTTTGAAAAGTGTGATGTTACTGCCCCATAACTTACATGGGGTTGACCAAACTTGCAGAAACATGTTTATTTCTGCTGAAAAACACGTTTTGACCCTTTCTGCACACTGGGGTTAAGGGCTGAGTGTGTGGGCACTTCTGAGCCTTGCTGTTACAAGGAGATTCAGTTGTCTGAAAAAACGCGCTTATTTCGGGCTGAAAAACACGTTTTGAAAAGTGTGATGTTACTGCCCCATAACTTACATGGGGTTGACCAAACTTGCAGAAACATGTTTATTTCTGCTGAAAAACACGTTTTGACCCTTTCTGCACACTGGGGTTAAGGGCTGAGTGTGTGGGCACTTCTGAGCCTTGCTGTTACAAGGATATTCAGTTGTCTGAAAAAACGCGTTTATTTCGGGCTGAAAAACACGTTTTGAAAAGTGTGATGTTACTGCCCCATAACTTACATGGGGTTGACCAAACTTGCAGAAACATGTTTATTTCTGCTGAAAAACACGTTTTGACCCTTTCTGCACACTGGGGTTAAGGGCTGAGTGTGTGGGCACTTCTGAGCCTTGCTGTTACAAGTAGATTCAGTTGCCTGAAAAAACGCGTTTATTTCGGGCTGAAAAACACGTTTTGAAAAGAGTGATGTTACTGCCCCATAACTTACATGGGGTTGACCAAACTTGCAGAAACATGTTTATTTCTGCTGAAAAACACGTTTTGACCCTTTCTGCACACTGGGGTTAAGGGCTGAGTGTGTGGGCACCTCTGAGCCTTGCTGTTACAAGGAGATTCAGTTGTCTGAAAAAACGCGCTTATTTCGGGCTGAAAAACACGTTTTGAAAAGTGTGATGTTACTGTCCCATAACTTACATGGGGTTGACCAAACTTGCAGAAACATGTTTATTTCTGCTGAAAAACACGTTTTGACCCTTTCTGCACACTGGGGTTAAGGGCTGAGTGTGTGGGCACTTCTGAGCCTTGCTGTTACAAGTAGATTCAGTTGCCTGAAAAAACGTGTTTATTTCGGGCTGAAAAACACGTTTTGAAAAGTGTGATGTTACTGCCCCATAACTTACATGGGGTTGACCAAACTTGCAGAAACATGTTTATTTCTGCTGAAAAACACGTTTTGACCCTTTCTGCACACTGGGGTTAAGGGCTGAGTGTGTGGGCACTTCTGAGCCTTGCTGTTACAAGGAGATTCAGTTGTCTGAAAAAACGCGCTTATTTCGGGCTGAAAAACACGTTTTGAAAAGTGTGATGTTACTGCCCCATAACTTACATGGGGTTGACCAAACTTGCAGAAACATGTTTATTTCTGCTGAAAAACACGTTTTGACCCTTTCTGCACACTGGGGTTAAGGGCTGAGTGTGTGGGCACTTCTGAGCCTTGCTGTTACAAGGAGATTCAGTTGTCTGAAAAAACGCGCTTATTTCGGGCTGAAAAACACGTTTTGAAAAGTGTGATGTTACTGCCCCATAACTTACATGGGGTTGACCAAACTTGCAGAAACATGTTTATTTCTGCTGAAAAACACGTTTTGACCCTTTCTGCACACTGGGGTTAAGGGCTGAGTGTGTGGGCACCTCTGAGCCTTGCTGTTACAAGGAGATTCAGTTGTCTGAAAAAACGCGTTTATTTCGAGCTGAAAAACACGTTTTGAAAAGTGTGATGTGACTGCCCCATAACTTACATGGGGTTGACCAAACTTGCAGAAACATGTTTATTTCTGCTGAAAAACACGTTTTGACCCTTTCTGCACACTGGGGTTAAGGGCTGAGTGTGTGGGCACTTCTGAGCCTTGCTGTTACAAGGAGATTCAGTTGTCTAAAAAAACGCGCTTATTTCGAGCTGAAAAACACGTTTTGAAAAGTGTGATGTTACTGCCCCATAACTTACATGGGGTTGACCAAACTTGCAGAAACATGTTTATTTCTGCTGAAAAACACGTTTTGACCCTTTCTGCACACTGGGGTTAAGGGCTGAGTGTGTGGGCACTTCTGAGCCTTGCTGTTACAAGGAGATTCAGTTGCCTGAAAAAACGCGCTTATTTCGGGCTGAAAAACACGTTTTGAAAAGTGTGATGTTACTGCCCCATAACTTACATGGGGTTGACCAAACTTGCAGAAACATGTTTATTTCTGCTGAAAAACACGTTTTGACCCTTTCTGCACACTGGGGTTA
Source organism: Lepisosteus oculatus (assembly GCF_040954835.1). Lineage (NCBI taxonomy): Eukaryota > Metazoa > Chordata > Actinopteri > Semionotiformes > Lepisosteidae > Lepisosteus > Lepisosteus oculatus. The sequence goes on from NW_027168077.1 coordinate 29,323, forward strand.
AGGGCTGAGTGTGTGGGCACTTCTGAGCCTTGCTGTTACAAGTAGATTCAGTTGCCTGAAAAAACGTGTTTATTTCGGGCTGAAAAACACGTTTTGAAAAGTGTGATGTTACTGCCCCATAACTTACATGGGGTTGACCAAACTTGCAGAAACATGTTTATTTCTGCTGAAAAACACGTTTTGACCCTTTCTGCACACTGGGGTTAAGGGCTGAGTGTGTGGGCACTTCTGAGCCTTGCTGTTACAAGGAGATTCAGTTGTCTGAAAAAACGCGCTTATTTCGGGCTGAAAAACACGTTTTGAAAAGTATGATGTTACTGCCCCATAACTTACATGGGGTTGACCAAACTTGCAGAAACATGTTTATTTCTGCTGAAAAACACGTTTTGACCCTTTCTGCACACTGGGGTTAAGGGCTGAGTGTGTGGGCACCTCTGAGCCTTGCTGTTACAAGGAGATTCAGTTGTCTGAAAAAACGCGTTTATTTCGAGCTGAAAAACACGTTTTGAAAAGTGTGATGTGACTGCCCCATAACTTACATGGGGTTGACCAAACTTGCAGAAACATGTTTATTTCTGCTGAAAAACACGTTTTGACCCTTTCTGCACACTGGGGTTAAGGGCTGAGTGTGTGGGCACTTCTGAGCCTTGCTGTTACAAGGAGATTCAGTTGTCTGAAAAAACGCGTTTATTTCGGGCTGAAAAACACGTTTTGAAAAGTGTGATGTTACTGCCCCATAACTTACATGGGGTTGACCAAACTTGCAGAAACATGTTTATTTCTGCTGAAAAACACGTTTTGACCCTTTCTGCACACTGGGGTTAAGGGCTGAGTGTGTGGGCACTTCTGAGCCTTGCTGTTACAAGGAGATTCAGTTGTCTGAAAAAACGCGCTTATTTCGGGCTGAAAAACACGTTTTGAAAAGTGTGATGTTACTGCCCCATAACTTACATGGGGTTGACCAAACTTGCAGAAACATGTTTATTTCTGCTGAAAAACACGTTTTGACCCTTTCTGCACAGTGGGGTTAAGGGCTGAGTGTGTGGGCACTTCTGAGCCTTGCTGTTACAAGGAGATTCAGTTGTCTGAAAAAACGCGCTTATTTCGGGCTGAAAAACACGTTTTGAAAAGTGTGATGTTACTGCCCCATAACTTACATGGGGTTGACCAAACTTGCAGAAACATGTTTATTTCTGCTGAAAAACACGTTTTGACCCTTTCTGCACACTGGGGTTAAGGGCTGAGTGTGTGGGCACCTCTGAGCCTTGCTGTTACAAGGAGATTCAGTTGTCTGAAAAAACGCGTTTATTTCGAGCTGAAAAACACGTTTTGAAAAGTGTGATGTGACTGCCCCATAACTTACATGGGGTTGACCAAACTTGCAGAAACATGTTTATTTCTGCTGAAAAACACGTTTTGACCCTTTCTGCACACTGGGGTTAAGGGCTGAGTGTGTGGGCACTTCTGAGCCTTGCTGTTACAAGGAGATTCAGTTGCCTGAAAAAACGCGCTTATTTCGGGCTGAAAAACACGTTTTGAAAAGTGTGATGTTACTGCCCCATAACTTACATGGGGTTGACCAAACTTGCAGAAACATGTTTATTTCTGCTGAAAAACACGTTTTGACCCTTTCTGCACACTGGGATTAAGGGCTGAGTGTGTGGGCACTTCTGAGCCTTGCTGTTACGAGTAGATTCAGTTGCCTGAAAAAACGTGTTTATTTCGGGCTGAAAAACACGTTTTGAAAAGTGTGATGTTACTGCCCCATAACTTACATGGGGTTGACCAAACTTGCAGAAACATGTTTATTTCTGCTGAAAAACACGTTTTGACCCTTTCTGCACACTGGGGTTAAGGGCTGAGTGTGTGGGCACCTCTGAGCCTTGCTGTTACAAGGAGATTCAGTTGTCTGAAAAAACGCGTTTATTTCGAGCTGAAAAACACGTTTTGAAAAGTGTGATGTGACTGCCCCATAACTTACATGGGGTTGACCAAACTTGCAGAAACATGTTTATTTCTGCTGAAAAACACGTTTTGACCCTTTCTGCACACTGGGGTTAAGGGCTGAGTGTGTGGGCACTTCTGAGCCTTGCTGTTACAAGGAGATTCAGTTGCCTGAAAAAACGCGCTTATTTCGGGCTGAGAAACACGTTTTGAAAAGTGTGATGTTACTGCCCCATAACTTACATGGGGTTGACCAAACTTGCAGAAACATGTTTATTTCTGCTGAAAAACACGTTTTGACCCTTTCTGCACACTGGGGTTAAGGGCTGAGTGTGTGGGCACTTCTGAGCCTTGCTGTTACAAGGAGATTCAGTTGTCTGAAAAAACGCGCTTATTTCGGGCTGAAAAACACGTTTTGAAAAGTGTGATGTTACTGCCCCATAACTTACATGGGGTTGACCAAACTTGCAGAAACATGTTTATTTCTACTGAAAAACACGTTTTGACCATTTCTGCACACTGGGGTTAAGGGCTGAGTGTGTGGGCACCTCTGAGCCTTGCTGTTACAAGGAGATTCAGTTGTCTGAAAAAACGCGTTTATTTCGAGCTGAAAAACACGTTTTGAAAAGTGTGATGTGACTGCCCCATAACTTACATGGGGTTGACCAAACTTGCAGAAACATGTTTATTTCTGCTGAAAAACACGTTTTGACCCTTTCTGCACACTGGGGTTAAGGGCTGAGTGTGTGGGCACTTCTGAGCCTTGCTGTTACAAGGAGATTCAGTTGTCTGAAAAAACGCGTTTATTTCGGGCTGAAAAACACGTATTGAAAAGTGTGATGTTACTGCCCCATAACTTACATGGGGTTGACCAAACTTGCAGAAACATGTTTATTTCTGCTGAAAAACACGTTTTGACCCTTTCTGCACACTGGGGTTAAGGGCTGAGTGTGTGGGCACTTCTGAGCCTTGCTGTTACAAGGAGTTTCAGTTGTCTGAAAAAACGCGCTTATTTCGGGCTGAAAAACACGTTTTGAAAAGTGTGATGTTACTGCCCCATAACTTACATGGGGTTGACCAAACTTGCAGAAACATGTTTATTTCTGCTGAAAAACACGTTTTGACCCTTTCTGCACACTGGGGTTAAGGGCTGAGTGTGAGGGCACTTCTGAGCCTTGCTGTTACAAGGAGATTCAGTTGTCTAAAAAAACGCGCTTATTTCGGGCTGAAAAACACGTTTTGAAAAGTGTGATGTTACTGCCCCATAACTTACATGGGGTTGACCAAACTTGCAGAAACATGTTTATTTCTGCTGAAAAACACGTTTTGACCCTTTCTGCACACTGGGGTTAAGGGCTGAGTGTGTGGGCACCTCTGAGCCTTGCTGTTACAAGGAGATTCAGTTGTCTGAAAAAACGCGTTTATTTCGGGCTGAAAAACACGTTTTGAAAAGTGTGATGTTACTGCCCCATAACTTACATGGGGTTGACCAAACTTGCAGAAACATGTTTATTTCTGCTGAAAAACACGTCTTGACCCTTTCTGCACACTGGGGTTAAGGGCTGAGTGTGTGGGCACTTCTGAGCCTTGCTGTTACAAGGAGATTCAGTTGCCTGAAAAAACGCGCTTATTTCGGGCTGAAAAACACGTTTTGAAAAGTGTGATGTTACTGCCCCATAACTTACATGGGGTTGACCAAACTTGCAGAAACATGTTTATTTCTGCTGAAAAACACGTTTTGACCCTTTCTGCACACTGGGGTTAAGGGCTGAGTGTGTGGGCACTTCTGAGCCTTGCTGTTACAAGTAGATTCAGTTGCCTGAAAAAACGTGTTTATTTCGGGCTGAAAAACACGTTTTGAAAAGTGTGATGTTACTGCCCCATAACTTACATGGGGTTGACCAAACTTGCAGAAACATGTTTATTTCTGCTGAAAAACACGTTTTGACCCTTTCTGCACACTGGGGTTAAGGGCTGAGTGTGTGGGCACTTCTGAGCCTTGCTGTTACAAGGAGATTCAGTTGTCTGAAAAAACGCGCTTATTTCGGGCTGAAAAACACGTTTTGAAAAGTGTGATGTTACTGCCCCATAACTTACATGGGGTTGACCAAACTTGCAGAAACATGTTTATTTCTGCTGAAAAACACGTTTTGACCCTTTCTGCACACTGGGGTTAAGGGCTGAGTGTGTGGGCACCTCTGAGCCTTGCTGTTACAAGGAGATTCAGTTGTCTGAAAAAACGCGTTTATTTCGGGCTGAAAAACACGTTTTGAAAAGTGTGATGTTACTGCCCCATAACTTACATGGGGTTGACCAAACTTGCAGAAACATGTTTATTTCTGCTGAAAAACACGTCTTGATCCTTTCTGCACACTGGGGTTAAGGGCTGAGTGTGTGGGCACTTCTGAGCCTTGCTGTTACAAGGAGATTCAGTTGCCTGAAAAAACGCGCTTATTTCGGGCTGAAAAACACGTTTTGAAAAGTGTGATGTTACTGCCCCATAACTTACATGGGGTTGACCAAACTTGCAGAAACATGTTTATTTCTGCTGAAAAACACGTTTTGACCCTTTCTGCACACTGGGGTTAAGGGCTGAGTGTGTGGGCACTTCTGAGCCTTGCTGTTACAAGTAGATTCAGTTGCCTGAAAAAACGTGTTTATTTCGGGCTGAAAAACACGTTTTGAAAAGTGTGATGTTACTGCCCCATAACTTACATGGGGTTGACCAAACTTGCAGAAACATGTTTATTTCTGCTGAAAAACACGTTTTGACCCTTTCTGCACACTGGGGTTAAGGGCTGAGTGTGTGGGCACTTCTGAGCCTTGCTGTTACAAGGAGATTCAGTTGTCTGAAAAAACGCGCTTATTTCGGGCTGAAAAACACGTTTTGAAAAGTGTGATGTTACTGCCCCATAACTTACATGGGGTTGACCAAACTTGCAGAAACATGTTTATTTCTGCTGAAAAACACGTTTTGACCCTTTCTGCACACTGGGGTTAAGGGCTGAGTGTGTGGGCACCTCTCAGCCTTGCTGTTACAAGGAGATTCAGTTGTCTGAAAAAACGCGTTTATTTCGAGCTGAAAAACACGTTTTGAAAAGTGTGATGTGACTGCCCCATAACTTACATGGGGTTGACCAAACTTGCAGAAACATGTTTATTTCTGCTGAAAAACACGTTTTGACCCTTTCTGCACACTGGGGTTAAGGGCTGAGTGTGTGGGCACCTCTCAGCCTTGCTGTTACAAGGAGATTCAGTTGTCTGAAAAAACGCGCTTATTTCGGGCTGAAAAACACGTTTTGAAAAGTGTGATGTTACTGCCCCATAACTTACATGGGGTTGACCAAACTTGCAGAAACATGTTTATTTCTGCTGAAAAACACGTTTTGACCCTTTCTGCACACTGGGGTTAAGGGCTGAGTGTGTGGGCACCTCTGAGCCTTGCTGTTACAAGGAGATTCAGTTGTCTGAAAAAACGCGCTTATTTCGGGCTGAAAAACACGTTTTGAAAAGTGTGATGTTACTGCCCCATAACTTACATGGGGTTGACCAAACTTGCAGAAACATGTTTATTTCTGCTGAAAAACACGTTTTGACCCTTTCTGCACACTGGGGTTAAGGGCTGAGTGTGTGGGCACTTCTGAGCCTTGCTGTTACAAGGAGATTCAGTTGCCTGAAAAAACGCGCTTATTTCGGGCTGAAAAACACGTTTTGAAAAGTGTGATGTTACTGCCCCATAACTTACATGGGGTTGACCAAACTTGCAGAAACATGTTTATTTCTGCTGAAAAACACGTTTTGACCCTTTCTGCACACTGGGGTTAAGGGCTGAGTGTGTGGGCACTTCTGAGCCTTGCTGTTACAAGGAGATTCAGTTGTCTGAAAAAACGCGCTTATTTCGGGCTGAAAAACACGTTTTGAAAAGTGTGATGTTACTGCCCCATAACTTACATGGGGTTGACCAAACTTGCAGAAACATGTTTATTTCTACTGAAAAACACGTTTTGACCATTTCTGCACACTGGGGTTAAGGGCTGAGTGTGTGGGCACCTCTGAGCCTTGCTGTTACAAGGAGATTCAGTTGTCTGAAAAAACGCGTTTATTTCGAGCTGAAAAACACGTTTTGAAAAGTGTGATGTGACTGCCCCATAACTTACATGGGGTTGACCAAACTTGCAGAAACATGTTTATTTCTGCTGAAAAACACGTTTTGACCCTTTCTGCACACTGGGGTTAAGGGCTGAGTGTGTGGGCACTTCTGAGCCTTGCTGTTACAAGGAGATTCAGTTGTCTGAAAAAACGCGTTTATTTCGGGCTGAAAAACACGTATTGAAAAGTGTGATGTTACTGCCCCATAACTTACATGGGGTTGACCAAACTTGCAGAAACATGTTTATTTCTGCTGAAAAACACGTTTTGACCCTTTCTGCACACTGGGGTTAAGGGCTGAGTGTGTGGGCACTTCTGAGCCTTGCTGTTACAAGGAGTTTCAGTTGTCTGAAAAAACGCGCTTATTTCGGGCTGAAAAACACGTTTTGAAAAGTGTGATGTTACTGCCCCATAACTTACATGGGGTTGACCAAACTTGCAGAAACATGTTTATTTCTGCTGAAAAACACGTTTTGACCCTTTCTGCACACTGGGGTTAAGGGCTGAGTGTGAGGGCACTTCTGAGCCTTGCTGTTACAAGGAGATTCAGTTGTCTAAAAAAACGCGCTTATTTCGGGCTGAAAAACACGTTTTGAAAAGTGTGATGTTACTGCCCCATAACTTACATGGGGTTGACCAAACTTGCAGAAACATGTTTATTTCTGCTGAAAAACACGTTTTGACCCTTTCTGCACACTGGGGTTAAGGGCTGAGTGTGTGGGCACCTCTGAGCCTTGCTGTTACAAGGAGATTCAGTTGTCTGAAAAAACGCGTTTATTTCGGGCTGAAAAACACGTTTTGAAAAGTGTGATGTTACTGCCCCATAACTTACATGGGGTTGACCAAACTTGCAGAAACATGTTTATTTCTGCTGAAAAACACGTCTTGACCCTTTCTGCACACTGGGGTTAAGGGCTGAGTGTGTGGGCACTTCTGAGCCTTGCTGTTACAAGGAGATTCAGTTGCCTGAAAAAACGCGCTTATTTCGGGCTGAAAAACACGTTTTGAAAAGTGTGATGTTACTGCCCCATAACTTACATGGGGTTGACCAAACTTGCAGAAACATGTTTATTTCTGCTGAAAAACACGTTTTGACCCTTTCTGCACACTGGGGTTAAGGGCTGAGTGTGTGGGCACTTCTGAGCCTTGCTGTTACAAGGAGATTCAGTTGTCTGAAAAAACGCGCTTATTTCGGGCTGAAAAACACGTTTTGAAAAGTGTGATGTTACTGCCCCATAACTTACATGGGGTTGACCAAACTTGCAGAAACATGTTTATTTCTGCTGAAAAACACGTTTTGACCCTTTCTGCACACTGGGGTTAAGGGCTGAGTGTGTGGGCACCTCTGAGCCTTGCTGTTACAAGGAGATTCAGTTGTCTGAAAAAACGCGTTTATTTCGAGCTGAAAAACACGTTTTGAAAAGTGTGATGTGACTGCCCCATAACTTACATGGGGTTGACCAAACTTGCAGAAACATGTTTATTTCTGCTGAAAAACACGTTTTGACCCTTTCTGCACACTGGGGTTAAGGGCTGAGTGTGTGGGCACTTCTGAGCCTTGCTGTTACAAGGAGATTCAGTTGCCTGAAAAAACGCGCTTATTTCGGGCTGAAAAACACGTTTTGAAAAGTGTGATGTTACTGCCCCATAACTTACATGGGGTTGACCAAACTTGCAGAAACATGTTTATTTCTGCTGAAAAACACGTTTTGACCCTTTCTGCACACTGGGATTAAGGGCTGAGTGTGTGGGCACTTCTGAGCCTTGCTGTTACGAGTAGATTCAGTTGCCTGAAAAAACGTGTTTATTTCGGGCTGAAAAACACGTTTTGAAAAGTGTGATGTTACTGCCCCATAACTTACATGGGGTTGACCAAACTTGCAGAAACATGTTTATTTCTGCTGAAAAACACGTTTTGACCCTTTCTGCACACTGGGGTTAAGGGCTGAGTGTGTGGGCACCTCTGAGCCTTGCTGTTACAAGGAGATTCAGTTGTCTGAAAAAACGCGTTTATTTCGAGCTGAAAAACACGTTTTGAAAAGTGTGATGTGACTGCCCCATAACTTACATGGGGTTGACCAAACTTGCAGAAACATGTTTATTTCTGCTGAAAAACACGTTTTGACCCTTTCTGCACACTGGGGTTAAGGGCTGAGTGTGTGGGCACTTCTGAGCCTTGCTGTTACAAGGAGATTCAGTTGCCTGAAAAAACGCGCTTATTTCGGGCTGAAAAACACGTTTTGAAAAGTGTGATGTTACTGCCCCATAACTTACATGGGGTTGACCAAACTTGCAGAAACATGTTTATTTCTGCTGAAAAACACGTTTTGACCCTTTCTGCACACTGGGGTTAAGGGCTGAGTGTGTGGGCACTTCTGAGCCTTGCTGTTACAAGGAGATTCAGTTGTCTGAAAAAACGCGCTTATTTCGGGCTGAAAAACACGTTTTGAAAAGTGTGATGTTACTGCCCCATAACTTACATGGGGTTGACCAAACTTGCAGAAACATGTTTATTTCTGCTGAAAAACACGTCTTGATCCTTTCTGCACACTGGGGTTAAGGGCTGAGTGTGTGGGCACTTCTGAGCCTTGCTGTTACAAGGAGATTCAGTTGCCTGAAAAAACGCGCTTATTTCGGGCTGAAAAACACGTTTTGAAAAGTGTGATGTTACTGCCCCATAACTTACATGGGGTTGACCAAACTTGCAGAAACATGTTTATTTCTGCTGAAAAACACGTTTTGACCCTTTCTGCACACTGGGGTTAAGGGCTGAGTGTGTGGGCACTTCTGAGCCTTGCTGTTACAAGTAGATTCAGTTGCCTGAAAAAACGTGTTTATTTCGGGCTGAAAAACACGTTTTGAAAAGTGTGATGTTACTGCCCCATAACTTACATGGGGTTGACCAAACTTGCAGAAACATGTTTATTTCTGCTGAAAAACACGTTTTGACCCTTTCTGCACACTGGGGTTAAGGGCTGAGTGTGTGGGCACTTCTGAGCCTTGCTGTTACAAGGAGATTCAGTTGTCTGAAAAAACGCGCTTATTTCGGGCTGAAAAACACGTTTTGAAAAGTGTGATGTTACTGCCCCATAACTTACATGGGGTTGACCAAACTTGCAGAAACATGTTTATTTCTGCTGAAAAACACGTTTTGACCCTTTCTGCACACTGGGGTTAAGGGCTGAGTGTGTGGGCACCTCTCAGCCTTGCTGTTACAAGGAGATTCAGTTGTCTGAAAAAACGCGTTTATTTCGAGCTGAAAAACACGTTTTGAAAAGTGTGATGTGACTGCCCCATAACTTACATGGGGTTGACCAAACTTGCAGAAACATGTTTATTTCTGCTGAAAAACACGTTTTGACCCTTTCTGCACACTGGGGTTAAGGGCTGAGTGTGTGGGCACCTCTCAGCCTTGCTGTTACAAGGAGATTCAGTTGTCTGAAAAAACGCGCTTATTTCGGGCTGAAAAACACGTTTTGAAAAGTGTGATGTTACTGCCCCATAACTTACATGGGGTTGACCAAACTTGCAGAAACATGTTTATTTCTGCTGAAAAACACGTTTTGACCCTTTCTGCACACTGGGGTTAAGGGCTGAGTGTGTGGGCACCTCTGAGCCTTGCTGTTACAAGGAGATTCAGTTGTCTGAAAAAACGCGCTTATTTCGGGCTGAAAAACACGTTTTGAAAAGTGTGATGTTACTGCCCCATAACTTACATGGGGTTGACCAAACTTGCAGAAACATGTTTATTTCTGCTGAAAAACACGTTTTGACCCTTTCTGCACACTGGGGTTAAGGGCTGAGTGTGTGGGCACTTCTGAGCCTTGCTGTTACAAGGAGATTCAGTTGCCTGAAAAAACGCGCTTATTTCGGGCTGAAAAACACGTTTTGAAAAGTGTGATGTTACTGCCCCATAACTTACATGGGGTTGACCAAACTTGCAGAAACATGTTTATTTCTGCTGAAAAACACGTTTTGACCCTTTCTGCACACTGGGGTTAAGGGCTGAGTGTGTGGGCACTTCTGAGCCTTGCTGTTACAAGGAGATTCAGTTGTCTGAAAAAACGCGCTTATTTCGGGCTGAAAAACACGTTTTGAAAAGTGTGATGTTACTGCCCCATAACTTACATGGGGTTGACCAAACTTGCAGAAACATGTTTATTTCTACTGAAAAACACGTTTTGACCATTTCTGCACACTGGGGTTAAGGGCTGAGTGTGTGGGCACCTCTGAGCCTTGCTGTTACAAGGAGATTCAGTTGTCTGAAAAAACGCGTTTATTTCGAGCTGAAAAACACGTTTTGAAAAGTGTGATGTGACTGCCCCATAACTTACATGGGGTTGACCAAACTTGCAGAAACATGTTTATTTCTGCTGAAAAACACGTTTTGACCCTTTCTGCACACTGGGGTTAAGGGCTGAGTGTGTGGGCACTTCTGAGCCTTGCTGTTACAAGGAGATTCAGTTGTCTGAAAAAACGCGTTTATTTCGGGCTGAAAAACACGTATTGAAAAGTGTGATGTTACTGCCCCATAACTTACATGGGGTTGACCAAACTTGCAGAAACATGTTTATTTCTGCTGAAAAACACGTTTTGACCCTTTCTGCACACTGGGGTTAAGGGCTGAGTGTGTGGGCACTTCTGAGCCTTGCTGTTACAAGGAGTTTCAGTTGTCTGAAAAAACGCGCTTATTTCGGGCTGAAAAACACGTTTTGAAAAGTGTGATGTTACTGCCCCATAACTTACATGGGGTTGACCAAACTTGCAGAAACATGTTTATTTCTGCTGAAAAACATGTTTTGACCCTTTCTGCACACTGGGGTTAAGGGCTGAGTGTGAGGGCACTTCTGAGCCTTGCTGTTACAAGGAGATTCAGTTGTCTAAAAAAACGCGCTTATTTCGGGCTGAAAAACACGTTTTGAAAAGTGTGATGTTACTGCCCCATAACTTACATGGGGTTGACCAAACTTGCAGAAACATGTTTATTTCTGCTGAAAAACACGTTTTGACCCTTTCTGCACACTGGGGTTAAGGGCTGAGTGTGTGGGCACCTCTGAGCCTTGCTGTTACAAGGAGATTCAGTTGTCTGAAAAAACGCGTTTATTTCGGGCTGAAAAACACGTTTTGAAAAGTGTGATGTTACTGCCCCATAACTTACATGGGGTTGACCAAACTTGCAGAAACATGTTTATTTCTGCTGAAAAACACGTCTTGACCCTTTCTGCACACTGGGGTTAAGGGCTGAGTGTGTGGGCACTTCTGAGCCTTGCTGTTACAAGGAGATTCAGTTGCCTGAAAAAACGCGCTTATTTCGGGCTGAAAAACACGTTTTGAAAAGTGTGATGTTACTGCCCCATAACTTACATGGGGTTGACCAAACTTGCAGAAACATGTTTATTTCTGCTGAAAAACACGTTTTGACCCTTTCTGCACACTGGGGTTAAGGGCTGAGTGTGTGGGCACTTCTGAGCCTTGCTGTTACAAGTAGATTCAGTTGCCTGAAAAAACGTGTTTATTTCGGGCTGAAAAACACGTTTTGAAAAGTGTGATGTTACTGCCCCATAACTTACATGGGGTTGACCAAACTTGCAGAAACATGTTTATTTCTGCTGAAAAACACGTTTTGACCCTTTCTGCACACTGGGGTTAAGGGCTGAGTGTGTGGGCACTTCTGAGCCTTGCTGTTACAAGGAGATTCAGTTGTCTGAAAAAACGCGCTTATTTCGGGCTGAAAAACACGTTTTGAAAAGTGTGATGTTACTGCCCCATAACTTACATGGGGTTGACCAAACTTGCAGAAACATGTTTATTTCTGCTGAAAAACACGTTTTGACCCTTTCTGCACAGTGGGGTTAAGGGCTGAGTGTGTGGGCACTTCTGAGCCTTGCTGTTACAAGGAGATTCAGTTGTCTGAAAAAACGCGCTTATTTCGGGCTGAAAAACACGTTTTGAAAAGTGTGATGTTACTGCCCCATAACTTACATGGGGTTGACCAAACTTGCAGAAACATGTTTATTTCTGCTGAAAAACACGTTTTGACCCTTTCTGCACACTGGGGTTAAGGGCTGAGTGTGTGGGCACCTCTGAGCCTTGCTGTTACAAGAAGATTCAGTTGTCTGAAAAAACGCGTTTATTTCGAGCTGAAAAACACGTTTTGAAAAGTGTGATGTGACTGCCCCATAACTTACATGGGGTTGACCAAACTTGCAGAAACATGTTTATTTCTGCTGAAAAACACGTTTTGACCCTTTCTGCACACTGGGGTTAAGGGCTGAGTGTGTGGGCACTTCTGAGCCTTGCTGTTACAAGGAGATTCAGTTGCCTGAAAAAACGCGCTTATTTCGGGCTGAAAAACACGTTTTGAAAAGTGTGATGTTACTGCCCCATAACTTACATGGGGTTGACCAAACTTGCAGAAACATGTTTATTTCTGCTGAAAAACACGTTTTGACCCTTTCTGCACACTGGGATTAAGGGCTGAGTGTGTGGGCACTTCTGAGCCTTGCTGTTACGAGTAGATTCAGTTGCCTGAAAAAACGTGTTTATTTCGGGCTGAAAAACACGTTTTGAAAAGTGTGATGTTACTGCCCCATAACTTACATGGGGTTGACCAAACTTGCAGAAACATGTTTATTTCTGCTGAAAAACACGTTTTGACCCTTTCTGCACACTGGGGTTAAGGGCTGAGTGTGTGGGCACCTCTGAGCCTTGCTGTTACAAGGAGATTCAGTTGTCTGAAAAAACGCGTTTATTTCGAGCTGAAAAACACGTTTTGAAAAGTGTGATGTGACTGCCCCATAAGTTACATGGGGTTGACCAAACTTGCAGAAACATGTTTATTTCTGCTGAAAAACACGTTTTGACCCTTTCTGCACACTGGGGTTAAGGGCTGAGTGTGTGGGCACTTCTGAGCCTTGCTGTTACAAGGAGATTCAGTTGCCTGAAAAAACGCGCTTATTTCGGGCTGAAAAACACGTTTTGAAAAGTGTGATGTTACTGCCCCATAACTTACATGGGGTTGACCAAACTTGCAGAAACATGTTTATTTCTGCTGAAAAACACGTTTTGACCCTTTCTGCACACTGGGGTTAAGGGCTGAGTGTGTGGGCACTTCTGAGCCTTGCTGTTACAAGGAGATTCAGTTGTCTGAAAAAACGCGCTTATTTCGGGCTGAAAAACACGTTTTGAAAAGTGTGATGTTACTGCCCCATAACTTACATGGGGTTGACCAAACTTGCAGAAACATGTTTATTTCTACTGAAAAACACGTTTTGACCATTTCTGCACACTGGGGTTAAGGGCTGAGTGTGTGGGCACCTCTGAGCCTTGCTGTTACAAGGAGATTCAGTTGTCTGAAAAAACGCGTTTATTTCGAGCTGAAAAACACGTTTTGAAAAGTGTGATGTGACTGCCCCATAACTTACATGGGGTTGACCAAACTTTCAGAAACATGTTTATTTCTGCTGAAAAACACGTTTTGACCCTTTCTGCACACTGGGGTTAAGGGCTGAGTGTGTGGGCACTTCTGAGCCTTGCTGTTACAAGGAGATTCAGTTGTCTGAAAAAACGCGTTTATTTCGGGCTGAAAAACACGTATTGAAAAGTGTGATGTTACTGCCCCATAACTTACATGGGGTTGACCAAACTTGCAGAAACATGTTTATTTCTGCTGAAAAACACGTTTTGACCCTTTCTGCACACTGGGGTTAAGGGCTGAGTGTGTGGGCACTTCTGAGCCTTGCTGTTACAAGGAGTTTCAGTTGTCTGAAAAAACGCGCTTATTTCGGGCTGAAAAACACGTTTTGAAAAGTGTGATGTTACTGCCCCATAACTTACATGGGGTTGACCAAACTTGCAGAAACATGTTTATTTCTGCTGAAAAACACGTTTTGACCCTTTCTGCACACTGGGGTTAAGGGCTGAGTGTGAGGGCACTTCTGAGCCTTGCTGTTACAAGGAGATTCAGTTGTCTAAAAAAACGCGCTTATTTCGGGCTGAAAAACACGTTTTGAAAAGTGTGATGTTACTGCCCCATAACTTACATGGGGTTGACCAAACTTGCAGAAACATGTTTATTTCTGCTGAAAAACACGTTTTGACCCTTTCTGCACACTGGGGTTAAGGGCTGAGTGTGTGGGCACCTCTGAGCCTTGCTGTTACAAGGAGATTCAGTTGTCTGAAAAAACGCGTTTATTTCGGGCTGAAAAACACGTTTTGAAAAGTGTGATGTTACTGCCCCATAACTTACATGGGGTTGACCAAACTTGCAGAAACATGTTTATTTCTGCTGAAAAACACGTCTTGACCCTTTCTGCACACTGGGGTTAAGGGCTGAGTGTGTGGGCACTTCTGAGCCTTGCTGTTACAAGGAGATTCAGTTGCCTGAAAAAACGCGCTTATTTCGGGCTGAAAAACACGTTTTGAAAAGTGTGATGTTACTGCCCCATAACTTACATGGGGTTGACCAAACTTGCAGAAACATGTTTATTTCTGCTGAAAAACACGTTTTGACCCTTTCTGCACACTGGGGTTAAGGGCTGAGTGTGTGGGCACTTCTGAGCCTTGCTGTTACAAGTAGATTCAGTTGCCTGAAAAAACGTGTTTATTTCGGGCTGAAAAACACGTTTTGAAAAGTGTGATGTTACTGCCCCATAACTTACATGGGGTTGACCAAACTTGCAGAAACATGTTTATTTCTGCTGAAAAACACGTTTTGACCCTTTCTGCACACTGGGGTTAAGGGCTGAGTGTGTGGGCACTTCTGAGCCTTGCTGTTACAAGGAGATTCAGTTGTCTGAAAAAACGCGCTTATTTCGGGCTGAAAAACACGTTTTGAAAAGTGTGATGTTACTGCCCCATAACTTACATGGGGTTGACCAAACTTGCAGAAACATGTTTATTTCTGCTGAAAAACACGTTTTGACCCTTTCTGCACACTGGGGTTAAGGGCTGAGTGTGTGGGCACCTCTCAGCCTTGCTGTTACAAGGAGATTCAGTTGTCTGAAAAAACGCGTTTATTTCGAGCTGAAAAACACGTTTTGAAAAGTGTGATGTGACTGCCCCATAACTTACATGGGGTTGACCAAACTTGCAGAAACATGTTTATTTCTGCTGAAAAACACGTTTTGACCCTTTCTGCACACTGGGGTTAAGGGCTGAGTGTGTGGGCACCTCTCAGCCTTGCTGTTACAAGGAGATTCAGTTGTCTGAAAAAACGCGCTTATTTCGGGCTGAAAAACACGTTTTGAAAAGTGTGATGTTACTGCCCCATAACTTACATGGGGTTGACCAAACTTGCAGAAACATGTTTATTTCTGCTGAAAAACACGTTTTGACCCTTTCTGCACACTGGGGTTAAGGGCTGAGTGTGTGGGCACCTCTGAGCCTTGCTGTTACAAGGAGATTCAGTTGTCTGAAAAAACGCGCTTATTTCGGGCTGAAAAACACGTTTTGAAAAGTGTGATGTTACTGCCCCATAACTTACATGGGGTTGACCAAACTTGCAGAAACATGTTTATTTCTGCTGAAAAACACGTTTTGACCCTTTCTGCACACTGGGGTTAAGGGCTGAGTGTGTGGGCACTTCTGAGCCTTGCTGTTACAAGGAGATTCAGTTGCCTGAAAAAACGCGCTTATTTCGGGCTGAAAAACACGTTTTGAAAAGTGTGATGTTACTGCCCCATAACTTACATGGGGTTGACCAAACTTGCAGAAACATGTTTATTTCTGCTGAAAAACACGTTTTGACCCTTTCTGCACACTGGGGTTAAGGGCTGAGTGTGTGGGCACTTCTGAGCCTTGCTGTTACAAGGAGATTCAGTTGTCTGAAAAAACGCGCTTATTTCGGGCTGAAAAACACGTTTTGAAAAGTGTGATGTTACTGCCCCATAACTTACATGGGGTTGACCAAACTTGCAGAAACATGTTTATTTCTACTGAAAAACACGTTTTGACCATTTCTGCACACTGGGGTTAAGGGCTGAGTGTGTGGGCACCTCTGAGCCTTGCTGTTACAAGGAGATTCAGTTGTCTGAAAAAACGCGTTTATTTCGAGCTGAAAAACACGTTTTGAAAAGTGTGATGTGACTGCCCCATAACTTACATGGGGTTGACCAAACTTGCAGAAACATGTTTATTTCTGCTGAAAAACACGTTTTGACCCTTTCTGCACACTGGGGTTAAGGGCTGAGTGTGTGGGCACTTCTGAGCCTTGCTGTTACAAGGAGATTCAGTTGTCTGAAAAAACGCGTTTATTTCGGGCTGAAAAACACGTATTGAAAAGTGTGATGTTACTGCCCCATAACTTACATGGGGTTGACCAAACTTGCAGAAACATGTTTATTTCTGCTGAAAAACACGTTTTGACCCTTTCTGCACACTGGGGTTAAGGGCTGAGTGTGTGGGCACTTCTGAGCCTTGCTGTTACAAGGAGTTTCAGTTGTCTGAAAAAACGCGCTTATTTCGGGCTGAAAAACACGTTTTGAAAAGTGTGATGTTACTGCCCCATAACTTACATGGGGTTGACCAAACTTGCAGAAACATGTTTATTTCTGCTGAAAAACACGTTTTGACCCTTTCTGCACACTGGGGTTAAGGGCTGAGTGTGAGGGCACTTCTGAGCCTTGCTGTTACAAGGAGATTCAGTTGTCTAAAAAAACGCGCTTATTTCGGGCTGAAAAACACGTTTTGAAAAGTGTGATGTTACTGCCCCATAACTTACATGGGGTTGACCAAACTTGCAGAAACATGTTTATTTCTGCTGAAAAACACGTTTTGACCCTTTCTGCACACTGGGGTTAAGGGCTGAGTGTGTGGGCACCTCTGAGCCTTGCTGTTACAAGGAGATTCAGTTGTCTGAAAAAACGCGTTTATTTCGGGCTGAAAAACACGTTTTGAAAAGTGTGATGTTACTGCCCCATAACTTACATGGGGTTGACCAAACTTGCAGAAACATGTTTATTTCTGCTGAAAAACACGTCTTGACCCTTTCTGCACACTGGGGTTAAGGGCTGAGTGTGTGGGCACTTCTGAGCCTTGCTGTTACAAGGAGATTCAGTTGCCTGAAAAAACGCGCTTATTTCGGGCTGAAAAACACGTTTTGAAAAGTGTGATGTTACTGCCCCATAACTTACATGGGGTTGACCAAACTTGCAGAAACATGTTTATTTCTGCTGAAAAACACGTTTTGACCCTTTCTGCACACTGGGGTTAAGGGCTGAGTGTGTGGGCACTTCTGAGCCTTGCTGTTACAAGTAGATTCAGTTGCCTGAAAAAACGTGTTTATTTCGGGCTGAAAAACACGTTTTGAAAAGTGTGATGTTACTGCCCCATAACTTACATGGGGTTGACCAAACTTGCAGAAACATGTTTATTTCTGCTGAAAAACACGTTTTGACCCTTTCTGCACACTGGGGTTAAGGGCTGAGTGTGTGGGCACTTCTGAGCCTTGCTGTTACAAGGAGATTCAGTTGTCTGAAAAAACGCGCTTATTTCGGGCTGAAAAACACGTTTTGAAAAGTGTGATGTTACTGCCCCATAACTTACATGGGGTTGACCAAACTTGCAGAAACATGTTTATTTCTGCTGAAAAACACGTTTTGACCCTTTCTGCACACTGGGGTTAAGGGCTGAGTGTGTGGGCACCTCTGAGCCTTGCTGTTACAAGGAGATTCAGTTGTCTGAAAAAACGCGTTTATTTCGGGCTGAAAAACACGTTTTGAAAAGTGTGATGTTACTGCCCCATAACTTACATGGGGTTGACCAAACTTGCAGAAACATGTTCATTTCTGCTGAAAAACACGTCTTGATCCTTTCTGCACACTGGGGTTAAGGGCTGAGTGTGTGGGCACTTCTGAGCCTTGCTGTTACAAGGAGATTCAGTTGCCTGAAAAAACGCGCTTATTTCGGGCTGAAAAACACGTTTTGAAAAGTGTGATGTTACTGCCCCATAACTTACATGGGGTTGACCAAACTTGCAGAAACATGTTTATTTCTGCTGAAAAACACGTTTTGACCCTTTCTGCACACTGGGGTTAAGGGCTGAGTGTGTGGGCACTTCTGAGCCTTGCTGTTACAAGTAGATTCAGTTGCCTGAAAAAACGTGTTTATTTCGGGCTGAAAAACACGTTTTGAAAAGTGTGATGTTACTGCCCCATAACTTACATGGGGTTGACCAAACTTGCAGAAACATGTTTATTTCTGCTGAAAAACACGTTTTGACCCTTTCTGCACACTGGGGTTAAGGGCTGAGTGTGTGGGCACTTCTGAGCCTTGCTGTTACAAGGAGATTCAGTTGTCTGAAAAAACGCGCTTATTTCGGGCTGAAAAACACGTTTTGAAAAGTGTGATGTTACTGCCCCATAACTTACATGGGGTTGACCAAACTTGCAGAAACATGTTTATTTCTGCTGAAAAACACGTTTTGACCCTTTCTGCACACTGGGGTTAAGGGCTGAGTGTGTGGGCACCTCTCAGCCTTGCTGTTACAAGGAGATTCAGTTGTCTGAAAAAACGCGTTTATTTCGAGCTGAAAAACACGTTTTGAAAAGTGTGATGTGACTGCCCCATAACTTACATGGGGTTGACCAAACTTGCAGAAACATGTTTATTTCTGCTGAAAAACACGTTTTGACCCTTTCTGCACACTGGGGTTAAGGGCTGAGTGTGTGGGCACCTCTCAGCCTTGCTGTTACAAGGAGATTCAGTTGTCTGAAAAAACGCGCTTATTTCGGGCTGAAAAACACGTTTTGAAAAGTGTGATGTTACTGCCCCATAACTTACATGGGGTTGACCAAACTTGCAGAAACATGTTTATTTCTGCTGAAAAACACGTTTTGACCCTTTCTGCACACTGGGGTTAAGGGCTGAGTGTGTGGGCACTTCTGAGCCTTGCTGTTACAAGTAGATTCAGTTGCCTGAAAAAACGTGTTTATTTCGGGCTGAAAAACACGTTTTGAAAAGTGTGATGTTACTGCCCCATAACTTACATGGGGTTGACCAAACTTGCAGAAACATGTTTATTTCTGCTGAAAAACACGTTTTGACCCTTTCTGCACACTGGGGTTAAGGGCTGAGTGTGTGGGCACCTCTGAGCCTTGCTGTTACAAGGATTCAGTTGTCTGAAAAAACGCGTTTATTTCGAGCTGAAAAACACGTTTTGAAAAGTGTGATGTGACTGCCCCATAACTTACATGGGGTTGACCAAACTTGCAGAAACATGTTTATTTCTGCTGAAAAACACGTTTTGACCCTTTCTGCACACTGGGGTTAAGGGCTGAGTGTGTGGGCACTTCTGAGCCTTGCTGTTACAAGGAGATTCAGTTGCCTGAAAAAACGCGCTTATTTCGGGCTGAAAAACACGTTTTGAAAAGTGTGATGTTACTGCCCCATAACTTACATGGGGTTGACCAAACTTGCAGAAACATGTTTATTTCTGCTGAAAAACACGTTTTGACCCTTTCTGCACACTGGGGTTAAGGGCTGAGTGTGTGGGCACCTCTGAGCCTTGCTGTTACAAGGAGATTCAGTTGTCTGAAAAAACGCGTTTATTTCGAGCTGAAAAACACGTTTTGAAAAGTGTGATGTGACTGCCCCATAACTTACATGGGGTTGACCAAACTTGCAGAAACATGTTTATTTCTGCTGAAAAACACGTTTTGACCCTTTCTGCACACTGGGGTTAAGGGCTGAGTGTGTGGGCACTTCTGAGCCTTGCTGTTACAAGGAGATTCAGTTGCCTGAAAAAACGCGCTTATTTCGGGCTGAAAAACACGTTTTGAAAAGTGTGATGTTACTGCCCCATAACTTACATGGGGTTGACCAAACTTGCAGAAACATGTTTATTTCTGCTGAAAAACACGTTTTGACCCTTTCTGCACACTGGGGTTAAGGGCTGAGTGTGTGGGCACTTCTGAGCCTTGCTGTTACAAGTAGATTCAGTTGCCTGAAAAAACGTGTTTATTTCGGGCTGAAAAACACGTTTTGAAAAGTGTGATGTTACTGCCCCATAACTTACATGGGGTTGACCAAACTTGCAGAAACATGTTTATTTCTGCTGAAAAACACGTTTTGACCCTTTCTGCACACTGGGGTTAAGGGCTGAGTGTGTGGGCACTTCTGAGCCTTGCTGTTACAAGGAGATTCAGTTGTCTGAAAAAACGTGTTTATTTCGGGCTGAAAAACACGTTTTGAAAAGTGTGATGTTACTGCCCCATAACTTACATGGGGTTGACCAAACTTGCAGAAACATGTTTATTTCTGCTGAAAAACACGTTTTGACCCTTTCTGCACACTGGGGTTAAGGGCTGAGTGTGTGGGCACCTCTCAGCCTTGCTGTTACAAGGAGATTCAGTTGTCTGAAAAAACGCGCTTATTTCGGGCTGAAAAACACGTTTTGAAAAGTGTGATGTTACTGCCCCATAACTTACATGGGGTTGACCAAACTTGCAGAAACATGTTTATTTCTGCTGAAAAACACGTTTTGACCCTTTCTGCACACTGGGGTTAAGGGCTGAGTGTGTGGGCACTTCTGAGCCTTGCTGTTACAAGTAGATTCAGTTGCCTGAAAAAACGTGTTTATTTCGGGCTGAAAAACACGTTTTGAAAAGTGTGATGTTACTGCCCCATAACTTACATGGGGTTGACCAAACTTGCAGAAACATGTTTATTTCTGCTGAAAAACACGTTTTGACCCTTTCTGCACACTGGGGTTAAGGGCTGAGTGTGTGGGCACCTCTGAGCCTTGCTGTTACAAGGATTCAGTTGTCTGAAAAAACGCGTTTATTTCGAGCTGAAAAACACGTTTTGAAAAGTGTGATGTGACTGCCCCATAACTTACATGGGGTTGACCAAACTTGCAGAAACATGTTTATTTCTGCTGAAAAACACGTTTTGACCCTTTCTGCACACTGGGGTTAAGGGCTGAGTGTGTGGGCACTTCTGAGCCTTGCTGTTACAAGGAGATTCAGTTGCCTGAAAAAACGCGCTTATTTCGGGCTGAAAAACACGTTTTGAAAAGTGTGATGTTACTGCCCCATAACTTACATGGGGTTGACCAAACTTGCAGAAACATGTTTATTTCTGCTGAAAAACACGTTTTGACCCTTTCTGCACACTGGGGTTAAGGGCTGAGTGTGTGGGCACCTCTGAGCCTTGCTGTTACAAGGAGATTCAGTTGTCTGAAAAAACGCGTTTATTTCGAGCTGAAAAACACGTTTTGAAAAGTGTGATGTGACTGCCCCATAACTTACATGGGGTTGACCAAACTTGCAGAAACATGTTTATTTCTGCTGAAAAACACGTTTTGACCCTTTCTGCACACTGGGGTTAAGGGCTGAGTGTGTGGGCACTTCTGAGCCTTGCTGTTACAAGGAGATTCAGTTGCCTGAAAAAAACGCGCTTATTTCGGGCTGAAAAACACGTTTTGAAAAGTGTGATGTTACTGCCCCATAACTTACATGGGGTTGACCAAACTTGCAGAAACATGTTTATTTCTGCTGAAAAACACGTTTTGACCCTTTCTGCACACTGGGGTTAAAGGCTGAGTGTGTGGGCACTTCTGAGCCTTGCTGTTACAAGTAGATTCAGTTGCCTGAAAAAACGTGTTTATTTCGGGCTGAAAAACACGTTTTGAAAAGTGTGATGTTACTGCCCCATAACTTACATGGGGTTGACCAAACTTGCAGAAACATGTTTATTTCTGCTGAAAAACACGTTTTGACCCTTTCTGCACACTGGGGTTAAGGGCTGAGTGTGTGGGCACTTCTGAGCCTTGCTGTTACAAGGAGATTCAGTTGTCTGAAAAAACGCGCTTATTTCGGGCTGAAAAACACGTTTTGAAAAGTGTGATGTTACTGCCCCATAACTTACATGGGGTTGACCAAACTTGCAGAAACATGTTTATTTCTGCTGAAAAACACGTTTTGACCCTTTCTGCACACTGGGGTTAAGGGCTGAGTGTGTGGGCACCTCTGAGCCTTGCTGTTACAAGGAGATTCAGTTGTCTGAAAAAACGCGTTTATTTCGAGCTGAAAAACACGTTTTGAAAAGTGTGATGTGACTGCCCCATAACTTACATGGGGTTGACCAAACTTGCAGAAACATGTTTATTTCTGCTGAAAAACACGTTTTGACCCTTTCTGCACACTGGGGTTAAGGGCTGAGTGTGTGGGCACCTCTGAGCCTTGCTGTTACAAGGAGATTCAGTTGTCTGAAAAAACGCGTTTATTTCGAGCTGAAAAACACGTTTTGAAAAGTGTGATGTTACTGCCCCATAACTTACTTGGGGTTGACCAAACTTGCAGAAACATGTTTATTTCTGCTGAGAAACACGTTTTGACCCTTTCTGCACACTGGGGTTAAGGGCTGAGTGTGTGGGCACTTCTGAGCCTTGCTGTTACAAGGAGATTCAGTTGCCTGAAAAAACGCGCTTATTTCGGGCTGAAAAACACGTTTTGAAAAGTGTGATGTTACTGCCCCATAACTTACATGGGGTTGACCAAACTTGCAGAAACATGTTTATTTCTGCTGAAAAACACGTTTTGACCCTTTCTGCACACTGGGGTTAAGGGCTGAGTGTGTGGGCACTTCTGAGCCTTGCTGTTACAAGGAGATTCAGTTGTCTGAAAAAACGCGCTTATTTCGGGCTGAAAAACACGTTTTGAAAAGTGTGATGTTACTGCCCCATAACATACATGGGGTTGACCAAACTTGCAGAAACATGTTTATTTCTGCTGAAAAACACGTTTTGACCCTTTCTGCACACTGGGGTTAAGGGCTGAGTGTGTGGGCACCTCTGATTCTTGCTGTTACAAGGAGATTCAGTTGTCTGAAAAAACGCGTTTATTTCGAGCTGAAAAACACGTTTTGAAAATTGTGATGTGACTGCCCCATAACTTACATGGGGTTGACCAAACTTGCAGAAACATGTTTATTTCTGCTGAAAAACACGTTTTGACCCTTTCTGCACACTGGGGTTAAGGGCTGAGTGTGTGGGCACTTCTGAGCCTTGCTGTTACAAGGAGATTCAGTTGTCTGAAAAAACGCGTTTATTTCGGGCTGAAAAACACGTTTTGAAAAGTGTGATGTTACTGCCCCATAACTTACATGGGGTTGACCAAACTTGCAGAAACATGTTTATTTCTGCTGAAAAACACGTTTTGACCCTTTCTGCACACTGGGGTTAAGGGCTGAGTGTGTGGGCACTTCTGAGCCTTGCTGTTACAAGTAGATTCAGTTGCCTGAAAAAACGCGTTTATTTCGGGCTGAAAAACACGTTTTGAAAAGAGTGATGTTACTGCCCCATAACTTACATGGGGTTGACCAAACTTGCAGAAACATGTTTATTTCTGCTGAAAAACACGTTTTGACCCTTTCTGCACACTGGGGTTAAGGGCTGAGTGTGTGGGCACTTCTGAGCCTTGCTGTTACAAGGAGATTCAGTTGTCTGAAAAAACGCGCTTATTTCGGGCTGAAAAACACGTTTTGAAAAGTGTGATGTTACTGCCCCATAACTTACATGGGGTTGACCAAACTTGCAGAAACATGTTTATTTCTGCTGAAAAACACGTTTTGACCCTTTCTGCACACTGGGGTTAAGGGCTGAGTGTGTGGGCACCTCTGAGCCTTGCTGTTACAAGGAGATTCAGTTGTCTGAAAAAACGCGTTTATTTCGAGCTGAAAAACACGTTTTGAAAAGTGTGATGTGACTGCCCCATAACTTACATGGGGTTGACCAAACTTGCAGAAACATGTTTATTTCTGCTGAAAAACACGTTTTGACCCTTTCTGCACACTGGGGTTAAGGGCTGAGTGTGTGGGCACTTCTGAGCCTTGCTGTTACAAGGAGATTCAGTTGTCTGAAAAAACGCGCTTATTTCGGGCTGAAAAACACGTTTTGAAAAGTGTGATGTTACTGCCCCATAACTTACATGGGGTTGACCAAACTTGCAGAAACATGTTTATTTCTGCTGAAAAACACGTTTTGACCCTTTCTGCACACTGGGGTTAAGGGCTGAGTGTGTGGGCACTTCTGAGCCTTGCTGTTACAAGGAGATTCAGTTGTCTGAAAAAACGCGTTTATTTCGGGCTGAAAAACACGTTTTGAAAAGTGTGATGTTACTGCCCCATAACTTACATGGGGTTGACCAAACTTGCAGAAACATGTTTATTTCTGCTGAAAAACACGTTTTGACCCTTTCTGCACACTGGGGTTAAGGGCTGAGTGTGTGGGCACTTCTGAGCCTTGCTGTTACAAGGAGATTCAGTTGTCTGAAAAAACGCGCTTATTTCGGGCTGAAAAACACGTTTTGAAAAGTGTGATGTTACTGCCCCATAACTTACATGGGGTTGACCAAACTTGCAGAAACATGTTTATTTCTGCTGAAAAACACGTTTTGACCCTTTCTGCACACTGGGGTTAAGGGCTGAGTGTGTGGGCACTTCTGAGCCTTGCTGTTACAAGGATATTCAGTTGTCTGAAAAAACGCGTTTATTTCGGGCTGAAAAACACGTTTTGAAAAGTGTGATGTTACTGCCCCATAACTTACATGGGGTTGACCAAACTTGCAGAAACATGTTTATTTCTGCTGAAAAACACGTTTTGACCCTTTCTGCACACTGGGGTTAAGGGCTGAGTGTGTGGGCACTTCTGAGCCTTGCTGTTACAAGTAGATTCAGTTGCCTGAAAAAACGCGTTTATTTCGGGCTGAAAAACACGTTTTGAAAAGAGTGATGTTACTGCCCCATAACTTACATGGGGTTGACCAAACTTGCAGAAACATGTTTATTTCTGCTGAAAAACACGTTTTGACCCTTTCTGCACACTGGGGTTAAGGGCTGAGTGTGTGGGCACTTCTGAGCCTTGCTGTTACAAGGAGATTCAGTTGTCTGAAAAAACGCGCTTATTTATGCTGAAAAACACGTTTTGAAAAGTTTGATGTTACTGCCCCATAACTTACATGGGGTTGACCAAACTTGCAGAAACATGTTTATTTCTGCTGAAAAACACGTTTTGACCCTTTCTGCACACTGGGGTTAAGGGCTGAGTGTGTGGGCACCTCTGAGCCTTGCTGTTACAAGGAGATTCAGTTGTCTGAAAAAACGCGTTTATTTCGAGCTGAAAAACACGTTTTGAAAAGTGTGATGTGACTGCCCCATAACTTACATGGGGTTGACCAAACTTGCAGAAACATGTTTATTTCTGATGAAAAACACGTTTTGACCCTTTCTGCACACTGGGGTTAAGGGCTGAGTGTGTGGGCACTTCTGAGCCTTGCTGTTACAAGGAGATTCAGTTGTCTGAAAAAACGCGCTTATTTCGGGCTGAAAAACACGTTTTGAAAAGTGTGATGTTACTGCCCCATAACTTACATGGGGTTGACCAAACTTGCAGAAACATGTTTATTTCTGCTGAAAAACACGTTTTGACCCTTTCTGCACACTGGGGTTAAGGGCTGAGTGTGTGGGCACCTCTGAGCCTTGCTGTTACAAGGAGATTCAGTTGCCTGAAAAAACGCGTTTATTTCGAGCTGAAAAACACGTTTTGAAAAGTGTGATGTGACTGCCCCATAACTTACATGGGGTTGACCAAACTTGCAGAAACATGTTTATTTCTGCTGAAAAACACGTTTTGACCCTTTCTGCACACTGGGGTTAAGGGCTGAGTGTGTGGGCACCTCTGAGCCTTGCTGTTACAAGGAGATTCAGTTGTCTGAAAAAACGCGTTTATTTCGAGCTGTAAAGCACGTTTTGAAAAGTGTGATGTGACTGCCCCATAACTTACATGGGGTTGACCAAACTTGCAGAAACATGTTTATTTCTGCTGAAAAACACGTTTTCACCCTTTCTGCACACTGGGGTTAAGGGCTGAGTGTGTGGGCACTTCTGAGCCTTGCTGTTACAAGGAGATTCAGTTGCCTGAAAAAACGTGTTTATTTCGGGCTGAAAAACACGTTTTGAAAAGTGTGATGTTACTGCCCCATAACTTACATGGGGTTGACCAAACTTGCAGAAACATGTTTATTTCTGCTGAAAAACACGTTTTGACCCTTTCTGCACACTGGGGTTAAGGGCTGAGTGTGTGGGCACTTCTGAGCCTTGCTGTTACAAGTAGATTCAGTTGCCTGAAAAAACGTGTTTATTTCGGGCTGAAAAACACGTTTTGAAAAGTGTGATGTTACTGCCCGATAACTTACATGGGGTTGACCAAACTTGCAGAAACATGTTTATTTCTGCTGAAAAACACGTTTTGACCCTTTCTGCACACTGGGGTTAAGGGCTGAGTGTGTGGGCACTTCTGAGCCTTGCTGTTACAAGGAGATTCAGTTGCCTGAAAAAACGCGCTTATTTCGGGCTGAAAAACACGTTTTGAAAAGTGTGATGTTACTGCCCCATAACTTACATGGGGTTGACCAAACTTGCAGAAACATGTTTATTTCTGCTGAAAAACACGTTTTGACCCTTTCTGCACACTGGGGTTAAGGGCTGAGTGTGTGGGCACTTCTGAGCCTTGCTGTTACAAGTAGATTCAGTTGCCTGAAAAAACGTGTTTATTTCGGGCTGAAAAACACGTTTTGAAAAGTGTGATGTTACTGCCCCATAACTTACATGGGGTTGACCAAACTTGCAGAAACATGTTTATTTCTGCTGAAAAAACACGTTTTGACCCTTTCTGCACACTGGGGTTAAGGGCTGAGTGTGTGGGCACTTCTGAGCCTTGCTGTTACAAGTAGATTCAGTTGCCTGAAAAAACGTGTTTATTTCGGGCTGAAAAACACGTTTTGAAAAGTGTGATGTTACTGCCCCATAACTTACATGGGGTTGACCAAACTTGCAGAAACATGTTTATTTCTGCTGAAAAACACGTTTTGACCCTTTCTGCACACTGGGGTTAAGGGCTGAGTGTGTGGGCACCTCTGAGCCTTGCTGTTACAAGGAGATTCAGTTGTCTGAAAAAACGCGTTTATTTCGAGCTGAAAAACACGTTTTGAAAAGTGTGATGTGACTGCCCCATAACTTACATGGGGTTGACCAAACTTGCAGAAACATGTTTATTTCTGCTGAAAAACACGTTTTGACCCTTTCTGCACACTGGGGTTAAGGGCTGAGTGTGTGGGCACTTCTGAGCCTTGCTGTTACAAGGAGATTCAGTTGCCTGAAAAAACGCGCTTATTTCGGGCTGAAAAACACGTTTTGAAAAGTGTGATGTTACTGCCCCATAACTTACATGGGGTTGACCAAACTTGCAGAAACATGTTTATTTCTGCTGAAAAACACGTTTTGACCCTTTCTGCACACTGGGGTTAAGGGCTGAGTGTGTGGGCACTTCTGAGCCTTGCTGTTACAAGGAGATTCAGTTGTCTGAAAAAACGCGCTTATTTCGGGCTGAAAAACACGTTTTGAAAAGTGTGATGTTACTGCCCCATAACTTACATGGGGTTGACCAAACTTGCAGAAACATGTTTATTTCTGCTGAAAAACACGTTTTGACCCTTTCTGCACACTGGGGTTAAGGGCTGAGTGTGTGGGCACTTCTGAGCCTTGCTGTTACAAGGAGATTCAGTTGTCTGAAAAAACGCGCTTATTTATGCTGAAAAACACGTTTTGAAAAGTTTGATGTTACTGCCCCATAACTTACATGGGGTTGACCAAACTTGCAGAAACATGTTTATTTCTGCTGAAAAACACGTTTTGACCCTTTCTGCACACTGGGGTTAAGGGCTGAGTGTGTGGGCACCTCTGAGCCTTGCTGTTACAAGGAGATTCAGTTGTCTGAAAAAACGCGTTTATTTCGAGCTGAAAAACACGTTTTGAAAAGTGTGATGTGACTGCCCCATAACTTACATGGGGTTGACCAAACTTGCAGAAACATGTTTATTTCTGATGAAAAACACGTTTTGACCCTTTCTGCACACTGGGGTTAAGGGCTGAGTGTGTGGGCACTTCTGAGCCTTGCTGTTACAAGGAGATTCAGTTGTCTAAAAAACGCGCTTATTTCGGGCTGAAAAACACGTTTTGAAAAGTGTGATGTTACTGCCCCATAACTTACATGGGGTTGACCAAACTTGCAGAAACATGTTTATTTCTGCTGAAAAACACGTTTTGACCCTTTCTGCACACTGGGGTTAAGGGCTGAGTGTGTGGGCACCTCTGAGCCTTGCTGTTACAAGGAGATTCAGTTGCCTGAAAAAACGCGTTTATTTCGAGCTGAAAAACACGTTTTGAAAAGTGTGATGTGACTGCCCCATAACTTACATGGGGTTGACCAAACTTGCAGAAACATGTTTATTTCTGCTGAAAAACACGTTTTGACCCTTTCTGCACACTGGGGTTAAGGGCTGAGTGTGTGGGCACCTCTGAGCCTTGCTGTTACAAGGAGATTCAGTTGTCTGAAAAAACGCGTTTATTTCGAGCTGTAAAGCACGTTTTGAAAAGTGTGATGTGACTGCCCCATAACTTACATGGGGTTGACCAAACTTGCAGAAACATGTTTATTTCTGCTGAAAAACACGTTTTCACCCTTTCTGCACACTGGGGTTAAGGGCTGAGTGTGTGGGCACTTCTGAGCCTTGCTGTTACAAGGAGATTCAGTTGCCTGAAAAAACGCGCTTATTTCGGGCTGAAAAACACGTTTTGAAAAGTGTGATGTTACTGCCCCATAACTTACATGGGGTTGACCAAACTTGCAGAAACATGTTTATTTCTGCTGAAAAACACGTTTTGACCCTTTCTGCACACTGGGGTTAAGGGCTGAGTGTGTGGGCACTTCTGAGCCTTGCTGTTACAAGTAGATTCAGTTGCCTGAAAAAACGTGTTTATTTCGGGCTGAAAAACACGTTTTGAAAAGTGTGATGTTACTGCCCCATAACTTACATGGGGTTGACCAAACTTGCAGAAACATGTTTATTTCTGCTGAAAAACACGTTTTGACCCTTTCTGCACACTGGGGTTAAGGGCTGAGTGTGTGGGCACTTCTGAGCCTTGCTGTTACAAGGAGATTCAGTTGCCTGAAAAAACGCGCTTATTTCGGGCTGAAAAACACGTTTTGAAAAGTGTGATGTTACTGCCCCATAACTTACATGGGGTTGACCAAACTTGCAGAAACATGTTTATTTCTGCTGAAAAACACGTTTTGACCCTTTCTGCACACTGGGGTTAAGGGCTGAGTGTGTGGGCACTTCTGAGCCTTGCTGTTACAAGGAGATTCAGTTGTCTGAAAAAACGCGCTTATTTCGGGCTGAAAAACACGTTTTGAAAAGTGTGATGTTACTGCCCCATAACTTACATGGGGTTGACCAAACTTGCAGAAACATGTTTATTTCTGCTGAAAAACACGTTTTGACCCTTTCTGCACACTGGGGTTAAGGGCTGAGTGTGTGGGCACTTCTGAGCCTTGCTGTTACAAGGAGATTCAGTTGTCTGAAAAAACGCGCTTATTTATGCTGAAAAACACGTTTTGAAAAGTTTGATGTTACTGCCCCATAACTTACATGGGGTTGACCAAACTTGCAGAAACATGTTTATTTCTGCTGAAAAACACGTTTTGACCCTTTCTGCACACTGGGGTTAAGGGCTGAGTGTGTGGGCACCTCTGAGCCTTGCTGTTACAAGGAGATTCAGTTGTCTGAAAAAACGCGTTTATTTCGAGCTGAAAAACACGTTTTGAAAAGTGTGATGTGACTGCCCCATAACTTACATGGGGTTGACCAAACTTGCAGAAACATGTTTATTTCTGATGAAAAACACGTTTTGACCCTTTCTGCACACTGGGGTTAAGGGCTGAGTGTGTGGGCACTTCTGAGCCTTGCTGTTACAAGGAGATTCAGTTGTCTAAAAAAACGCGCTTATTTCGGGCTGAAAAACACGTTTTGAAAAGTGTGATGTTACTGCCCCATAACTTACATGGGGTTGACCAAACTTGCAGAAACATGTTTATTTCTGCTGAAAAACACGTTTTGACCCTTTCTGCACACTGGGGTTAAGGGCTGAGTGTGTGGGCACCTCTGAGCCTTGCTGTTACAAGGAGATTCAGTTGCCTGAAAAAACGCGTTTATTTCGAGCTGAAAAACACGTTTTGAAAAGTGTGATGTGACTGCCCCATAACTTACATGGGGTTGACCAAACTTGCAGAAACATGTTTATTTCTGCTGAAAAACACGTTTTGACCCTTTCTGCACACTGGGGTTAAGGGCTGAGTGTGTGGGCACCTCTGAGCCTTGCTGTTACAAGGAGATTCAGTTGTCTGAAAAAACGCGTTTATTTCGAGCTGTAAAGCACGTTTTGAAAAGTGTGATGTGACTGCCCCATAACTTACATGGGGTTGACCAAACTTGCAGAAACATGTTTATTTCTGCTGAAAAACACGTTTTCACCCTTTCTGCACACTGGGGTTAAGGGCTGAGTGTGTGGGCACTTCTGAGCCTTGCTGTTACAAGGAGATTCAGTTGCCTGAAAAAACGCGCTTATTTCGGGCTGAAAAACACGTTTTGAAAAGTGTGATGTTACTGCCCCATAACTTACATGGGGTTGACCAAACTTGCAGAAACATGTTTATTTCTGCTGAAAAACACGTTTTGACCCTTTCTGCACACTGGGGTTAAGGGCTGAGTGTGTGGGCACTTCTGAGCCTTGCTGTTACAAGTAGATTCAGTTGCCTGAAAAAACGTGTTTATTTCGGGCTGAAAAACACGTTTTGAAAAGTGTGATGTTACTGCCCCATAACTTACATGGGGTTGACCAAACTTGCAGAAACATGTTTATTTCTGCTGAAAAACACGTTTTGACCCTTTCTGCACACTGGGGTTAAGGGCTGAGTGTGTGGGCACTTCTGAGCCTTGCTGTTACAAGGAGATTCAGTTGCCTGAAAAAACGCGCTTATTTCGGGCTGAAAAACACGTTTTGAAAAGTGTGATGTTACTGCCCCATAACTTACATGGGGTTGACCAAACTTGCAGAAACATGTTTATTTCTGCTGAAAAACACGTTTTGACCCTTTCTGCACACTGGGGTTAAGGGCTGAGTGTGTGGGCACTTCTGAGCCTTGCTGTTACAAGTAGATTCAGTTGCCTGAAAAAACGTGTTTATTTCGGGCTGAAAAACACGTTTTGAAAAGTGTGATGTTACTGCCCCATAACTTACATGGGGTTGACCAAACTTGCAGAAACATGTTTATTTCTGCTGAAAAAACACGTTTTGACCCTTTCTGCACACTGGGGTTAAGGGCTGAGTGTGTGGGCACTTCTGAGCCTTGCTGTTACAAGTAGATTCAGTTGCCTGAAAAAACGTGTTTATTTCGGGCTGAAAAACACGTTTTGAAAAGTGTGATGTTACTGCCCCATAACTTACATGGGGTTGACCAAACTTGCAGAAACATGTTTATTTCTGCTGAAAAACACGTTTTGACCCTTTCTGCACACTGGGGTTAAGGGCTGAGTGTGTGGGCACCTCTGAGCCTTGCTGTTACAAGGAGATTCAGTTGTCTGAAAAAACGCGTTTATTTCGAGCTGAAAAACACGTTTTGAAAAGTGTGATGTGACTGCCCCATAACTTACATGGGGTTGACCAAACTTGCAGAAACATGTTTATTTCTGCTGAAAAACACGTTTTGACCCTTTCTGCACACTGGGGTTAAGGGCTGAGTGTGTGGGCACTTCTGAGCCTTGCTGTTACAAGGAGATTCAGTTGTCTGAAAAAACGCGCTTATTTCGGGCTGAAAAACACGTTTTGAAAAGTGTGATGTTACTGCCCCATAACTTACATGGGGTTGACCAAACTTGCAGAAACATGTTTATTTCTGCTGAAAAACACGTTTTGACCCTTTCTGCACACTGGGGTTAAGGGCTGAGTGTGTGGGCACTTCTGAGCCTTGCTGTTACAAGGATATTCAGTTGTCTGAAAAAACGCGTTTATTTCGGGCTGAAAAACACGTTTTGAAAAGTGTGATGTTACTGCCCCATAACTTACATGGGGTTGACCAAACTTGCAGAAACATGTTTATTTCTGCTGAAAGACACGTTTTGACCCTTTCTGCACACTGGGGTTAAGGGCTGAGTGTGTGGGCACTTCTGAGCCTTGCTGTTACAAGTAGATTCAGTTGCCTGAAAAAACGCGTTTATTTCGGGCTGAAAAACACGTTTTGAAAAGAGTGATGTTACTGCCCCATAACTTACATGGGGTTGACCAAACTTGCAGAAACATGTTTATTTCTGCTGAAAAACACGTTTTGACCCTTTCTGCACACTGGGGTTAAGGGCTGAGTGTGTGGGCACTTCTGAGCCTTGCTGTTACAAGGAGATTCAGTTGTCTGAAAAAACGCGCTTATTTCGGGCTGAAAAACACGTTTTGAAAAGTGTGATGTTACTGCCCCATAACTTACATGGGGTTGACCAAACTTGCAGAAACATGTTTATTTCTGCTGAAAAACACGTTTTGACCCTTTCTGCACACTGGGGTTAAGGGCTGAGTGTGTGGGCACCTCTGAGCCTTGCTGTTACAAGGAGATTCAGTTGTCTGAAAAAACGCGCTTATTTCGGGCTGAAAAACACGTTTTGAAAAGTGTGATGTTACTGCCCCATAACTTACATGGGGTTGACCAAACTTGCAGAAACATGTTTATTTCTGCTGAAAAACACGTTTTGACCCTTTCTGCACACTGGGGTTAAGGGCTGAGTGTGTGGGCACTTCTGAGCCTTGCTGTTACAAGGATATTCAGTTGTCTGAAAAAACGCGTTTATTTCGGGCTGAAAAACACGTTTTGAAAAGTGTGATGTTACTGCCCCATAACTTACATGGGGTTGACCAAACTTGCAGAAACATGTTTATTTCTGCTGAAAAACACGTTTTGACCCTTTCTGCACACTGGGGTTAAGGGCTGAGTGTGTGGGCACTTCTGAGCCTTGCTGTTACAAGTAGATTCAGTTGCCTGAAAAAACGCGTTTATTTCGGGCTGAAAAACACGTTTTGAAAAGAGTGATGTTACTGCCCCATAACTTACATGGGGTTGACCAAACTTGCAGAAACATGTTTATTTCTGCTGAAAAACACGTTTTGACCCTTTCTGCACACTGGGGTTAAGGGCTGAGTGTGTGGGCACCTCTGAGCCTTGCTGTTACAAGGAGATTCAGTTGTCTGAAAAAACGCGTTTATTTCGAGCTGAAAAACACGTTTTGAAAAGTGTGATGTGACTGCCCCATAACTTACATGGGGTTGACCAAACTTGCAGAAACATGTTTATTTCTGATGAAAAACACGTTTTGACCCTTTCTGCACACTGGGGTTAAGGGCTGAGTGTGTGGGCACTTCTGAGCCTTGCTGTTACAAGGAGATTCAGTTGTCTGAAAAAACGCGCTTATTTCGGGCTGAAAAACACGTTTTGAAAAGTGTGATGTTACTGCCCCATAACTTACATGGGGTTGACCAAACTTGCAGAAACATGTTTATTTCTGCTGAAAAACACGTTTTGACCCTTTCTGCACACTGGGGTTAAGGGCTGAGTGTGTGGGCACCTCTGAGCCTTGCTGTTACAAGGAGATTCAGTTGCCTGAAAAAACGCGTTTATTTCGAGCTGAAAAACACGTTTTGAAAAGTGTGATGTGACTGCCCCATAACTTACATGGGGTTGACCAAACTTGCAGAAACATGTTTATTTCTGCTGAAAAACACGTTTTGACCCTTTCTGCACACTGGGGTTAAGGGCTGAGTGTGTGGGCACTTCTGAGCCTTGCTGTTACAAGTAGATTCAGTTGCCTGAAAAAACGTGTTTATTTCGGGCTGAAAAACACGTTTTGAAAAGTGTGATGTTACTGCCCCATAACTTACATGGGGTTGACCAAACTTGCAGAAACATGTTTATTTCTGCTGAAAAACACGTTTTGACCCTTTCTGCACACTGGGGTTAAGGGCTGAGTGTGTGGGCACTTCTGAGCCTTGCTGTTACAAGGAGATTCAGTTGTCTGAAAAAACGCGCTTATTTCGGGCTGAAAAACACGTTTTGAAAAGTATGATGTTACTGCCCCATAACTTACATGGGGTTGACCAAACTTGCAGAAACATGTTTATTTCTGCTGAAAAACACGTTTTGACCCTTTCTGCACACTGGGGTTAAGGGCTGAGTGTGTGGGCACCTCTGAGCCTTGCTGTTACAAGGAGATTCAGTTGTCTGAAAAAACGCGTTTATTTCGAGCTGAAAAACACGTTTTGAAAAGTGTGATGTGACTGCCCCATAACTTACATGGGGTTGACCAAACTTGCAGAAACATGTTTATTTCTGCTGAAAAACACGTTTTGACCCTTTCTGCACACTGGGGTTAAGGGCTGAGTGTGTGGGCACTTCTGAGCCTTGCTGTTACAAGGAGATTCAGTTGTCTGAAAAAACGCGTTTATTTCGGGCTGAAAAACACGTTTTGAAAAGTGTGATGTTACTGCCCCATAACTTACATGGGGTTGACCAAACTTGCAGAAACATGTTTATTTCTGCTGAAAAACACGTTTTGACCCTTTCTGCACACTGGGGTTAAGGGCTGAGTGTGTGGGCACTTCTGAGCCTTGCTGTTACAAGTAGATTCAGTTGCCTGAAAAAACGCGTTTATTTCGGGCTGAAAAACACGTTTTGAAAAGAGTGATGTTACTGCCCCATAACTTACATGGGGTTGACCAAACTTGCAGAAACATGTTTATTTCTGCTGAAAAACACGTTTTGACCCTTTCTGCACACTGGGGTTAAGGGCTGAGTGTGTGGGCACTTCTGAGCCTTGCTGTTACAAGGAGATTCAGTTGTCTGAAAAAACGCGCTTATTTCGGGCTGAAAAACACGTTTTGAAAAGTGTGATGTTACTGCCCCATAACTTACATGGGGTTGACCAAACTTGCAGAAACATTTTTATTTCTGCTGAAAAACACGTTTTGACCCTTTCTGCACAGTGGGGTTAAGGGCTGAGTGTGTGGGCACTTCTGAGCCTTGCTGTTACAAGGAGATTCAGTTGTCTGAAAAAACGCGCTTATTTCGGGCTGAAAAACACGTTTTGAAAAGTGTGATGTTACTGCCCCATAACTTACATGGGGTTGACCAAACTTGCAGAAACATGTTTATTTCTGCTGAAAAACACGTTTTGACCCTTTCTGCACACTGGGGTTAAGGGCTGAGTGTGTGGGCACCTCTGAGCCTTGCTGTTACAAGGAGATTCAGTTGTCTGAAAAAACGCGTTTATTTCGAGCTGAAAAACACGTTTTGAAAAGTGTGATGTGACTGCCCCATAACTTACATGGGGTTGACCAAACTTGCAGAAACATGTTTATTTCTGCTGAAAAACACGTTTTGACCCTTTCTGCACACTGGGGTTAAGGGCTGAGTGTGTGGGCACTTCTGAGCCTTGCTGTTACAAGGAGATTCAGTTGCCTGAAAAAACGCGCTTATTTCGGGCTGAAAAACACGTTTTGAAAAGTGTGATGTTACTGCCCCATAACTTACATGGGGTTGACCAAACTTGCAGAAACATGTTTATTTCTGCTGAAAAACACGTTTTGACCCTTTCTGCACACTGGGATTAAGGGCTGAGTGTGTGGGCACTTCTGAGCCTTGCTGTTACGAGTAGATTCAGTTGCCTGAAAAAACGTGTTTATTTCGGGCTGAAAAACACGTTTTGAAAAGTGTGATGTTACTGCCCCATAACTTACATGGGGTTGACCAAACTTGCAGAAACATGTTTATTTCTGCTGAAAAACACGTTTTGACCCTTTCTGCACACTGGGGTTAAGGGCTGAGTGTGTGGGCACCTCTGAGCCTTGCTGTTACAAGGAGATTCAGTTGTCTGAAAAAACGCGTTTATTTCGAGCTGAAAAACACGTTTTGAAAAGTGTGATGTGACTGCCCCATAACTTACATGGGGTTGACCAAACTTGCAGAAACATGTTTATTTCTGCTGAAAAACACGTTTTGACCCTTTCTGCACACTGGGGTTAAGGGCTGAGTGTGTGGGCACTGCTGAGCCTTGCTGTTACAAGGAGATTCAGTTGCCTGAAAAAACGCGCTTATTGCGGGCTGAAAAACAGGTTTTGAAAAGTGTGATGTTACTGCCCCATAACTTACATGGGGTTGACCAAACTTGCAGAAACATGTTTATTTCTGCTGAAAAACACGTTTTGACCCTTTCTGCACACTGGGGTTAAGGGCTGAGTGTGTGGGCACCTCTGAGCCTTGCTGTTACAAGGAGATTCAGTTGTCTGAAAAAACGCGTTTATTTCGAGCTGAAAAACACGTTTTGAAAAGTGTGATGTGACTGCCCCATAACTTACATGGGGTTGACCAAACTTGCAGAAACATGTTTATTTCTGCTGAAAAACACGTTTTGACCCTTTCTGCACACTGGGGTTAAGGGCTGAGTGTGTGGGCACTTCTGAGCCTTGCTGTTACAAGGAGATTCAGTTGCCTGAAAAAACGCGCTTATTTCGGGCTGAAAAACACGTTTTGAAAAGTGTGATGTTACTGCCCCATAACTTACATGGGGTTGACCAAACTTGCAGAAACATGTTTATTTCTGCTGAAAAACACGTTTTGACCCTTTCTGCACACTGGGGTTAAGGGCTGAGTGTGTGGGCACTTCTGAGCCTTGCTGTTACAAGGAGATTCAGTTGTCTGAAAAAACGCGCTTATTTCGGGCTGAAAAACACGTTTTGAAAAGTGTGATGTTACTGCCCCATAACTTACATGGGGTTGACCAAACTTGCAGAAACATGTTTATTTCTGCTGAAAAACACGTTTTGACCCTTTCTGCACACTGGGGTTAAGGGCTGAGTGTGTGGGCACTTCTGAGCCTTGCTGTTACAAGGAGATTCAGTTGCCTGAAAAAACGCGCTTATTTCGGGCTGAAAAACACGTTTTGAAAAGTGTGATGTTACTGCCCCATAACTTACATGGGGTTGACCAAACTTGCAGAAACATGTTTATTTCTGCTGAAAAACACGTTTTGACCCTTTCTGCACACTGGGGTTAAGGGCTGAGTGTGTGGGCACTTCTGAGCCTTGCTGTTACAAGGAGATTCAGTTGTCTGAAAAAACGCGTTTATTTCGGGCTGAAAAACACGTTTTGAAAAGTGTGATGTTACTGCCCCATAACTTACATGGGGTTGACCAAACTTGCAGAAACATGTTTATTTCTGCTGAAAAACACGTTTTGACCCTTTCTGCACACTGGGGTTAAGGGCTGAGTGTGTGGGCACTTCTGAGCCTTGCTGTTACAAGTAGATTCAGTTGCCTGAAAAAACGCGTTTATTTCGGGCTGAAAAACACGTTTTGAAAAGAGTGATGTTACTGCCCCATAACTTACATGGGGTTGACCAAACTTGCAGAAACATGTTTATTTCTGCTGAAAAACACGTTTTGACCCTTTCTGCACACTGGGGTTAAGGGCTGAGTGTGTGGGCACTTCTGAGCCTTGCTGTTACAAGGAGATTCAGTTGTCTGAAAAAACGCGCTTATTTCGGGCTGAAAAACACGTTTTGAAAAGTGTGATGTTACTGCCCCATAACTTACATGGGGTTGACCAAACTTGCAGAAACATGTTTATTTCTGCTGAAAAACACGTTTTGACCCTTTCTGCACAGTGGGGTTAAGGGCTGAGTGTGTGGGCACTTCTGAGCCTTGCTGTTACAAGGAGATTCAGTTGTCTGAAAAAACGCGCTTATTTCGGGCTGAAAAACACGTTTTGAAAAGTGTGATGTTACTGCCCCATAACTTACATGGGGTTGACCAAACTTGCAGAAACATGTTTATTTCTGCTGAAAAACACGTTTTGACCCTTTCTGCACACTGGGGTTAAGGGCTGAGTGTGTGGGCACTTCTGAGCCTTGCTGTTACAAGGAGATTCAGTTGTCTGAAAAAACGCGTTTATTTCGGGCTGAAAAACACGTTTTGAAAAGTGTGATGTTACTGCCCCATAACTTACATGGGGTTGACCAAACTTGCAGAAACATGTTTATTTCTGCTGAAAAACACGTTTTGACCCTTTCTGCACACTGGGGTTAAGGGCTGAGTGTGTGGGCACTTCTGAGCCTTGCTGTTACAAGTAGATTCAGTTGCCTGAAAAAACGCGTTTATTTCGGGCTGAAAAACACGTTTTGAAAAGAGTGATGTTACTGCCCCATAACTTACATGGGGTTGACCAAACTTGCAGAAACATGTTTATTTCTGCTGAAAAACACGTTTTGACCCTTTCTGCACACTGGGGTTAAGGGCTGAGTGTGTGGGCACTTCTGAGCCTTGCTGTTACAAGGAGATTCAGTTGTCTGAAAAAACGCGCTTATTTCGGGCTGAAAAACACGTTTTGAAAAGTGTGATGTTACTGCCCCATAACTTACATGGGGTTGACCAAACTTGCAGAAACATGTTTATTTCTGCTGAAAAACACGTTTTGACCCTTTCTGCACAGTGGGGTTAAGGGCTGAGTGTGTGGGCACTTCTGAGCCTTGCTGTTACAAGGAGATTCAGTTGTCTGAAAAAACGCGCTTATTTCGGGCTGAAAAACACGTTTTGAAAAGTGTGATGTTACTGCCCCATAACTTACATGGGGTTGACCAAACTTGCAGAAACATGTTTATTTCTGCTGAAAAACACGTTTTGACCCTTTCTGCACACTGGGGTTAAGGGCTGAGTGTGTGGGCACCTCTGAGCCTTGCTGTTACAAGGAGATTCAGTTGTCTGAAAAAACGCGTTTATTTCGAGCTGAAAAACACGTTTTGAAAAGTGTGATGTGACTGCCCCATAACTTACATGGGGTTGACCAAACTTGCAGAAACATGTTTATTTCTGCTGAAAAACACGTTTTGACCCTTTCTGCACACTGGGGTTAAGGGCTGAGTGTGTGGGCACTTCTGAGCCTTGCTGTTACAAGGAGATTCAGTTGTCTGAAAAAACGCGCTTATTTCGGGCTGAAAAACACGTTTTGAAAAGTGTGATGTTACTGCCCCATAACTTACATGGGGTTGACCAAACTTGCAGAAACATGTTTATTTCTGCTGAAAAACACGTTTTGACCCTTTCTGCACACTGGGGTTAAGGGCTGAGTGTGTGGGCACCTCTGAGCCTTGCTGTTACAAGGAGATTCAGTTGTCTGAAAAAACGCGCTTATTTCGGGCTGAAAAACACGTTTTGAAAAGTGTGATGTTACTGCCCCATAACTTACATGGGGTTGACCAAACTTGCAGAAACATGTTTATTTCTGCTGAAAAACACGTTTTGACCCTTTCTGCACACTGGGGTTAAGGGCTGAGTGTGTGGGCACTTCTGAGCCTTGCTGTTACAAGGATATTCAGTTGTCTGAAAAAACGCGTTTATTTCGGGCTGAAAAACACGTTTTGAAAAGTGTGATGTTACTGCCCCATAACTTACATGGGGTTGACCAAACTTGCAGAAACATGTTTATTTCTGCTGAAAAACACGTTTTGACCCTTTCTGCACACTGGGGTTAAGGGCTGAGTGTGTGGGCACTTCTGAGCCTTGCTGTTACAAGTAGATTCAGTTGCCTGAAAAAACGCGTTTATTTCGGGCTGAAAAACACGTTTTGAAAAGAGTGATGTTACTGCCCCATAACT